>NC_052360.1:33438258-33705464 GCF_009727055.1 Benincasa hispida | reverse complement strand
TATAGACTTTATTAAGATAATTATGGATGTTTTAATTATTTAAGTTCAAGATTTTTATTACTTTAATTCTTTAGATGTTGTAATATTTCAAATATGATGCTCTAAATGTTGAATTTTAATTTTTACAAATTATAAGAATTTAGCATTTTAATTATATTTTTTAAATTGCATGTGTATTATTGTTTTAATTAATAAAATTGATAATATTTCACTTAAATGAAAATTCCATTGAAAATGTTTAAAGAATTATAAAAATATATTTAATTGAATTAAAAAAAATGTTAGAGAAAAATAAAGGCGGGGAATTTTTCCTCGTAGGGAAATTCGCAGGGATAGGGAATGGAGGGGGCGGGGCGGGGACGGGGAAGCTTGGACATCTCTAATGACGAGTACTTATGATAAGATACTGGTCTAATGCATACAAGTGACGCTGCATGCAAAATAGCATGTTCTCAAACAGATATAGGAAGCTTAGTTCTCATAAGCAATGGCTAGCAATTAACTGTAAACATTTTATGAATGATTATGCTAAACTATTTTGTGCATGAATATGAGCTACAAGATGTTTAACACTTATTCCAATTGGCATACAATAATTATCAAAAGCTTGGGATGTAAATTCACCAGCATTATCAAGACAAATGGTCTTAATTATATAATTAGAAAATTGTGCTCTTAACTGAATTATTTGAGCAAGTAATCTTGCAAATGCAAGATTTCGACTTGATAATAAGCACACGTGTGACCATATGTTGATGTGTCTATTAATATCATAAAATATCAAAATAGTCCATTTAGTGGGTTAATAGGTCCACATATATCACCATGAATTCGTTCTAAAAATGCAAGTGATTCAGTCCCCATTTTGACTGATGATGGTTTAATGGTTAATTTGCCTTGAGAGCAAGCATCACATGATAATTCATTAGATTGAAGAATCTTCTTACTCTTCAATGGATGCCCATTTGAATTCTCAATAATTTTTCTCATTATTATAGACCCTGAATAACCTAATCTGTCATGTCAAATTGTAAATATGTTTGGATTCATGAACTTCAGGTTCATTGTTGCATATGTTTCAATTACTCGTATATGAGTATAATATAATCCAGAAGATAAAGCATACAACTTTTTCAATATACATTTTTCATTTGAGACAGTGGATATGATATATAAATATTCCACATTATTCTTACTATCAGTCTCAATATGATAACCATTGCAACGTATATCTTTAAAACTAAGTAGATTTCTCTTTGATTGACTAGAGAACAATGCATTATCAATTGTAATTTTTGTTCCTCTAGGAAAAATAATATTTGCTTTTCTAAAGCCTTCAAACAGGTTTGTAGAACCTGATATCGTATTAACTTTTTCTTTTAACATCGTCAGTTTGGAAAAATATTTTCTACTTGTAAGTATTGTATGTATAGTTGCACTGTCTGCTAGACATAGATCTTCTTTACTCATTTTTTAGTCACCCAACGTATAAAAACCATCCAGGTTTCTTCATTAAAAGAAAATAATTACGATAAGAAAAACAACATTTGGAATTCACTTCTCCCTCGAGGCAGGAGATTCGTCTGAATGGAGAGCTGAGAACACAGCTACACAAGATGGAATTCAATTCTTCCTCGAGGCAAGGGTAAGTAAATAAATTGCTTCCTTAAAGGTTGATTCCGAGTCTTGAACAATGTGGCGCCACACCCTCTCTTAGCCCGAGAGGGGTTTAGTCATAGTAGAGTATGACTATGATCTATTGTTCATTAGAGAAATTAGCGGTACTTAAGAAGTTAGATGTAACTACAAGGGCAAAACGGTAATTTGGCCTAGTTGTACTTACGAGCAATTTGTGAAGAGTCATCGTACTATTGATTGATTATATCCTATTGACACAGAAATATATCTGTAGTGCGAAAAGTGCAGCTGTCGATCTTTAGTGGAGTGTCCGACAGTTAACAGATGGTGAATAATGTAATTAAAGAGTTTAATTAATTATTCATATACCATTGGAGCTTCAAGTTACATGTCCATAAGGTCCCCTTGGTAGCTCAATAGGATTTAGTTGAGAATCAATTTTTGGATTAATTTGAATTGTTCAAATTAATAGAGAGATTTAATTGTATATGATATAATTAAGTTGTTTCAGTTATACGTGAAATAATTATCATAATGTATTTGATACATTATAGTTTAATGGGAGGAAATAAATATTTGAATGAGATTCAAATATATTTTCTATGAATTGGATTCATAGTTGTTAAATTTAATATAAACATGATTTATATTAAATGTCATATAATAGAGAAAAGAAACTATAATTTATATTGTATGTGATACAATATTAAAACTATAGGTTATAGGTTATATTTGATATAACATATAATATAATATAATATAATATAATATAATATAATATATATATATATAATATGATAAGTTAGTTATCATATTTATATTATTATTATTATTATTATTATTATTTTGATAATAACTCCCTTCCCCATCTTTTCTCTCCACCCACATTAGTGGGTGGTGGTTATTTTGGCTAGAAGAATAAAAGAAAAATTGTTTTTCTTCTTCTGGTTTCAAGTTGGTTAAACAATTGAGTTTGTCTGGAGAGTTCTCAATCTTCCTCCTTTTTGCTCTTAATCAAAATAGTCAGAGTCCATCACTCTTGAGTTCTCACCCTGAGAATACCAAGGTAATTTTGTGGTAGTGTTCGGATTTTGCTCGAGGTTTAACTTGAAGAAGGTCTTCAAGTTGTTCGTGATCCGTTCGAGAGAAATCGTAAAAAAAAGGTCTTCAAAGGTGAGGTTTCTTGAAACTCTTTTCTTTTAAAACATGTTGTAATTTAGTTGCAAATACATATTTTGTTGTTTGTATACTGTATACTTTATATTCAATAAATTGTGAAATTTGGTCGATCCTTTAAACTCTGGATCAAAGTTGTAGATATCACTAATAATATAAATACAAATATAACTTAGATTTAAGATTTAAAAATAGACCTCGATTTGTTAACCAAATGTCAAGACGCTCGTACTTGTCGTTTGAAGTGTGAGATATCATATACAAAATATTTCAACATAGACTAGGGTGATACAAGCAAGAGTGATCACGACAAATTTATTGGAAAGTGATGAATGATAAGAAAGAAAATAATAGAAAAAAGAAGAAGGGATAGAGATGTCACATCGGCAAATAGTCATCCATTACATCATCTTTTGATAGGTTAGTCTAACATGAATATCTGTATTAATTCATTTTTATTATCTTTATTAGCAAATTAAAGTGTATCCCATAAATATTTTTATGCCACTAAAAAATAATGGAGTTTGTGATGTTCTAAAAAATGAAGGTTTGTGCAGATCTCAAAGTTTTTCTGTGTGTGTTTCTTTTTTTCTTCTTTTTTTTTTTAATTTGGAAAAGGTTGAAGATCTCAACATTGAAACATAATGTGCAATTTCCTAAGATGTGTCACATGAGTTAAGGTATGATTATATACATTAGAGGGGCACCACTCCTCCCTTTTATAAATTGAACCTTTAATTTTTTAAAGACATATAAGAAGTTAAACATGACAAAAGTCGATTTGATTCAGTCAACTAGACTTAGAATGAGCTCCAAACTATGTTAAGAGCCTGGACACCAAGGTTGAGCCTGTGTGTTTGGTTTCATTTTCTTCACCTTGTGCTAGTTCTCATACTGTCAATGTGTACTTTGGGCTCAATTTCGTTCATAACATACAATTTATATGGTAGAAAAGGGACAAAAACTTCTACCAACTATTTTATTGTATTTTTTATAGCACCTTTAGTGTGCTATCTTATGTCCTTTATTTAGGCTATATTTATTACTCATTTTATTGTCCGTTTGGTAGAGATTGAGTTATTCGAGATTATTTTAGAGTATTTTGGAAGAATTGGGATCATGTGAAATTAATAGGACCCAGATCGAGCAATCGAGACATGAAAATCGAAGTCCAAACCAAGCAACTTGAGGTGACAGCGTTGAGACGTTGTATTAGTTAACCGAATATGTGAGTCCGAGCATTTAAATCACTTATGAAATGTTGGATAGCTTTGCAACGTTATCACGTTTTCTATAAATGCATATCTTCAATTTTTTTGTCATAACTTTTGGTGTAGGTAACCATTTTGGGCAAATGACCATTCGTTTTCTTAATTTTTTTCACCCCTTATCTTTCTACCGTATTAGATTTTATGGATTCCAAGTGAAATTTTAGCTATAGGATGGTATTTGCCTAGGGTTCATATTTTTTATTCAAGGGTTGATTCGAGTCCAATGGTAAGACCATGAAGATTTGTTCTTAATATTGAATATTAGTATTTATCCTATTATTCTTTTTGTCCTTGTTCTCATTATGTATGAGCTCTCATTGATTAGATTCATTAATTATATCGATTGCTTATATAATTGTTACGTATAATTTTGGGATCTGTAATTGTCTTGAATGTCTGATTATTTAATTTTAGTAGCATAAGAGTTTATTCATGCCTGTGTTTTTTTATGGATTTTCTATGATTAATATCTTGTATAGTAAACTCTAGGATAAAAGAAACAAAATTGTTTAGGTGTAGCTATCTCACCTAATTGATTGTCTTAGTCTTTCCATTGTACTTATGCTTGTTTTTGAGTTGATATGGAATGGCTATGGTGCCATGTTAATTAGATAATAAGAGTTGGTTGTTTCTGCTTCGTTATAATCAATAGACTTAGGACAAGTAAACATATGTCAGTTCATTTGAATAAGTAGACTAAGTGCCTAGATGTTTGATTGATTTGATTTGATAAGATTGAAGTTACAATTGGATGAGACTACCTTGAATTAGAAACATTGATATAGTTTCTTTATTTATGTACTTTTATCTTTCATTTACTTTTTTTATTTTGTCAATCCTTATCCAAACCACCACCCCTGCCCCCCTCCTTTTTTTGCAAATGTAGCCTCGAGAAATTGAGTTTGACTCCCTGTGGTTCAACTTGATCCACGATTAAGTACAACTTAGTAGCTAAAAATATAAACTTCATTAAGGGTTTCCACAACCCATCCATCAATCTTTTAAAAAAATTTGTTAAGAAATCCACATAATGAAGGTTGGAAAGAGGGAGAAGATGAGGGATAAAACATTCCAAAGATCTTTCTTTATTATAGAGAACTTAAAAATATGTTTTTTCTTAATAAAAATAATGTGATATCAACTTTTTGTTAGTATTTAACACAAAACTCTCTGTGGGATTAAAATGCTACTAAACCCAAACCCCAAGGACTAGTTTTTCTAATTTTTAAATTTATTTTAAAATCTAAACTAGTCCTTGTTATTGTTTTTGTTTTTTTCAAAAAAATGGTCTTGCTCGCTATTGCTCACATGTGAGCTATGGTGGGAGTGAGACGATATTAAGCAATCCATATAATGAAGAAAAGCACTGGTTAAAAAAAAAGTCTCTCTCTCTATCGCTATGGTGTGAATCTACAATAACTCAAAATAAGCATAAATTTAGAGTCTAAAAAAACAAAACATAATTTACATATGAAACAATTATAAATCTCTAGTTTTTTTCATTCCACTCATAATTTCTATTCATTTGAAAATGTTAGTGTGTTACTGTTGTAAACGACAGGACCCTCAGAATGACGAACAATAAACCGTCAAGGCACGACGGTCAAGCAAAGTGCAAAACCTACAAAACAGAAACTCGTTATAGGCTAAGTCGCGAAACTCGCTCTCTTTAAGACATTTCGCGACTCTGCCCAAGTGTGCAAGCAGGTCTAAAAAAATACCATGTCATCCCCAAGATAAAACAACCAAAAGAAATCCGATCGAAAATGCACCGTTACAGATCGAAACACACACCCTTTCTAAACCCACTACTTGGAAAACTAAAATGGAAGAGGAGAGAAAAAATGAAATGAGAAGTGAAGAATGAATTGTGATCTTCGAACTGCTGAAGGTCACGCCTTTTATAGGCCTTCAGCGTCGAACCGAAGGGAGCGAAAAAGGCTCTCCGCCTCCTTTTCCTCTTTTTTCAGTTAAAAAAATAAAAGATAATATTTTTATTAAAATTAATAAAAAATAATATTTTTATTAAAATTAATAATCACACACACGTCTCGCCTCGCCACGCCCGACCGGACGGCAGCGGCATGCGTGGAACATCCACCGAACCCATATTGGTCTATCTTCTCATTCCCTCCAAAACATGGGTACCCCTAGGGTCCCAAACCCAAAATTCAAGATTGGAGTACATAAAGGAGGCTTCCAACACCAAATGTTCTAATGTGGGATTCTCCAACCAAAAGGTTGGTTTCCTCTCATTTTGAAAGTTAAATTTTCACCCAACAATTCCCCACTTGGAAATTTAATCAAAAAAAGAGAGAGAAAAAAAAATTTCATCAAGCAGTTTCAGTCTATACATACTGTGCATAAGCAAAGGTGTCTTACGACTTAAACCTTTACATAGTGTAGATTATTCAAAATATACTAGAGTAACCCTTGGTTTTGAACTCTATCTCTAACAGCATCTCACACAGAGTGTTATTAGAGTATAGTACGAAAGCCCGTTCTTTAATACCTAGCACATGTATCCCGGTTTAGTGAATGCTCTAGAGAGTTTGCCTAAAAACTCCATAGGAAGCGGCCCTCACTTCCACATTCACACAGGTGAGTCTATCAAGAGTACTCCTGTAGCTAGGTACCCCACTTGTCATCAAGTATAGATCTCATTAAGAATTGAGTTCAACCTTTCTTACGCTTCAGGATATCATGCTCAAACTTTAAGTCATAAGAGTGAAACTCTGTGTTTAGTTTAACATGATTCACTATATATATCTCATGATCAGTTATTACCTGTTGAATCTGTTTCTTGGGATCTCCAGTTTACAGATTGGGTTTTCCTCACTGTGATTTATCTTTCTATAGGCATGAGTCTTATCCTTTCTGAGGTTCTGAAATCTTTTTCTCTGGCCAGTCCTTCTGTCAAAGGATCTGCCAAATTTTCATCAGTTCGTATGTGATTCACTCTAACTGCACCAGTAGTGAGAAACTCTCTAATGATACTGTGCTTACAATGTATTTGACGTCTTTTTCTATTGTAGTAACGGTTCTAAACTTTTGCGATTGTTGTAGTACTATCGCAATGGATCAATATGATTGGTACCGGCTTTTCCCATAAAGGAATCTCTGAAGCAGACTTATAAGCCAACCTGCTTCTTCACTAGCTATCGCTAATGCTATCATTTCTAACTCCATCGTAGATTGGGCTAAAATAGTCTGTTTCTTGGATTTCCAAGAGACAGCTCCGCCAGCTATATTAAAGATATAGCCACTTGTAGCCTTTGAATCATCTGAAAGAGAGTTCCAATCAGCATCGTTGAACCATTTCAGGATAGTGGAAAACTTTTGATAATGTAATTCTAGGTTTTGGGTTTTCTTCAAGTATCTCATTACCCTTTCTATAGCATTCCAATGCTCTTTACTAGGTCTACTTGTAAACCTGCAAAGTAATCCTACAGCATAAGCTATATCAGGACTAGTGCAGCCGGCAGTGTATCTAAGACTGCCTATGATGCTCGCATACTCAGATTGATTAACACTGTCACCATTGTTCTTGAACAACTTAACATTAGGGTCATAAGGAGTACAGGTTGGTTTACACTCAAAGTAATTATATTTCTTTAGAATCTTTTCTATATAGTGAGATTGATCCAAAGAAATTCCCTTTTCATACCTATTTACTTTTATGCCTAAGATTACACTAGTTTCTCCTAAGTCTTTCATGTCAAAGTTCGCACTCAATATTGATTTTACATCATTTTTGACGTGCAAGTTCGACCCAAAGATCAATAAATCATTTACATATAGACACAAGATAATGTAAAGGTTGTTATCAAACTTATAGTAGATAAATTTGTCACTTTCATTAACCTTGAAACCTTTAGATAGGATAAAGTTGTCAAATTTTTCATGTCATTGCTTAGAAGCTTGTTTTAGTCCATAGAGAGATTTGTCTAATTTACACACCTTATTTTCTTGACCATGGACAACAAAGCCCTCAGGTTGTTCTATGTAAACCTCTTCTTCAAGTTCACCGTTTAGGAAAGCGATTTTTACATCCATCTGATGTACTTCGATGTTATAAAGGGCAGGAGAGAGAACAAGACACAGATAGAGGTAATTCTAGTGACAGAAGAGAAGGTGTCAAAGAAATCTACGTTTTCTCTTTGAAAGCCCTTTGCTACTAACCTGGCTTTAAATTTGTCAACAGTCCCATCAGGTCTAAGTTCCCTCCTTAAGATCCATTTTCACCTTATTTCCTTACATCCTGGGGGTAGATCTACTAAGTGTCAAATTCTATTTGACTCAAGTGAGTCCATCTCATCATTTATGGCTTCTTGCCATAGGTTGGCATCTACTGAGGACAGGGCAGCTCTCAGATCTTTAGGATTTTCTTCTACATTATAGGTCAGGAAGTCATTTCCGAAATATTTGGCAGTTCTAGCTCTTTTGCTTCTTCTAGGTTTTGGGTCAGTTTCCTCTCTAGGGTTAGGATTTCGAACTAGGGTTATACCACATGATCCAGAGCCCCCACTATTCCTTGATTTAAAAGGAAATCTATCTTCAAAGAAGTCGCCATCATTTGACTCAATGATCACTTGGTTCCCTAGATCATAGAACCTATAGGCCTTACTATTTAAGGCATAACCTATAAAGACACACTCGTAAGCTCTACTAGCTAACTTTCTCCTTTTTGGGTCTAGAATCCTTACAAAGGCTAGATAACTACAAGTTCTAAAGTAGGACAAAGTTTGGTTTCTTATTCTTGAGAATTTCCTAAGGTGAATTTTTGTTTTTAGATTTTGGGATTCTATTTACGACATAACACATGGTAAGGATGATTTCACCCCACCAATAAGACGCAGCTCTTGAATTAAGTAAAATAGCAACTACTAGCTCAGCTAAAGATCTATTTTTTCTTTCGGCTTTTCCGTTCATTTTAGGAGAATAAGGTGCGGTCTTTTCGTGTATTATTCCATGTGAGTTAAAAAACTCATTAAAACTATCCGAGTCGTACTCGTTTCCCCTTTCACTACGAAGTCTTTTAAGCTTTATATTAAACTGATTCTCAATTTCAAAAACAAAAAGTTTGAAGGCATCAAAAGCATCACTTTTGTTTTTCAGCAAGTATACAAAAGTAAAATCAGAACAATCGTTAATAAAAGTAATGAAATATCTTTTACTGTTCCTAGTCAAGATACCATCAAATTCACAAACATCATAATGAATCAAATCTAGAGGCTCAGAATTCCTAAGTACAGATTTATGTGAAATTTTAGTAATTTTAGCTTGACTACAATACTCGTATTTATAAAAAAAAAAAAAACAAAAAAAAAAAAACATTCGCGGATAACTTAGGTATCATTTCTAGCCTAATCATGCTACTAATTAAATTCTTATTCACATGACAGAATCTAGCATGCCAAATATTCAGAGAACACAGCATATACACAGAAGATTTCATTTTATTAAGGTCTAAATTTAATTTGAACATTCCCTTAGTTGTATACCCTTCCCTACAAATACATTATTTTTGGTAAGGGTATATAGATCTGCCCCTATAGTTTGAGTAAACCCGACTTTGTTGAGGAGATAGCCTAAAACCAAATTATTTCTTATCTCCAGAATGTGCAAAACGTCCTTCAACGTGAGGGTCTTCCCAAAGGTAAACTTCAGTTCCGCCTTGCCGGTTCCAGCAACTTTCATGGAGTGGTGATCTCCCAACAAAATATTCTTATCCTTAGTTTCAGTATAAGTTTTAAATAGACTAAGGTTCTGGTTGCTGGAGCCACGGTTCTGACCTTTCCTCTTTGTCCCCTTAGATTTTTTGTCAGGTTTTACCACGGCAGAGGTGAGTTTCCCAGGTACTGCGTTCACCTCCTCCCTCTGGTCTTGATTCCGAGCTTCATCCTCAATCTTAGCCGGGTTATAAGACTCTCCAAGGAGAACTCTTTGGTCTTATGCCTCAAAGTGTTCTTAAAGTCCTTCCACAAAGAGGGCAGTTTATCAATAATAACAGCAACTTGGAATTGTTTGTCTAGAGGCATACCTTCAGTAATTATCTCGTGGGCTATCTTCTGGAGTTCATGGGATTGGGCCTCCACAGATTTGTCATCCGTCATCTAGAACTTGAGATAACGGCTAACAACATATTTCTTCAACACAGCCTCCTCGGTGTCATACTTTTTTTACAGGGCATCCCAGACCTCCTCACTGTCTTCATTGTACTGTAGTAGTCATACAGATCATCAGTCAAACCATTTAAAATGAAATTCTTACAAAGAAAGTCTTTCTCATCCCAGTCAGCAGCTTCTTTTATCTGTTGTTTAGTTGGTTCCTCTAAAGGGATGATAGGCTTAGCTCTGGTACAAGTTTCGACAACTTTCTTGACGGTGAGAAAGAACGGTATCTTTTGCTTCCACCGCTTGAAGTTTGCTCCTTCGAACCAGAATGGACGATTGAGGTCAAATATCATAATGTCATCGTTGCCACTGAGGGCCATTGATGATGTGGCGTACACGTCTTAAAATTGTTGTAAATGGCAAAACCCTCAGAACGACGAACAGTAAACCGTCAAGGTACAGCGGTCAAGCAAAGAGCAAAAACTGCAAAACAGAAACTCGTTATAGGCTGAGTCACAGAGCTCGCTCTCTTTAAGACGTTTCGCGGCTCTGCCCAAGTGTGCAAGCAGGTCTGAAAAATTGTCTCGTCATCCCCAGGATAAAATAGCCAAAAGAAACCCGATAAAAAATGTACTGTTACCGACCGGAACACACAACCTTTCTAGACCCACTTCTCGAAAAACAAAAACAGAAGAGGAGAGGAAAAAGGAAATGAGAAGTGAAGAATGGATTTTGATCTTCGAACTGCTAAAGGCCACGCCTTTTATAGGCCATTAGCGTTAATCCGAATGGAGCGAAAAAGGCTCCCCGTCTCAGAACGTGCGCGGACAAAATGGAGGAGCGGAAGAAACGCGAACTTTGTCAAACGGAGCAGACCTTTTCCTCTTTTTTTCGATTAAAAATAATAATAATAAAATCATATTTTTATTAAAATTAATAATCNCGCGAACTTTGTCAAACGGAGCAGACCTTTTCCTCTTTTTTTCGATTAAAAATAATAATAATAAAATCATATTTTTATTAAAATTAATAATCACACGCGCGCCGCGCCACGCCGCGCGTGTGGGACGTCCATCGAACCCACATTGGTCTATCTCCTCACTCCCTCCAAAACATGGGTATCCCTTGGGGCCCAAACCCAAAACTCAAGATTGGAGTACATAAAGGAAGCTTCCAACACCAAATTCAATGTGGGATTCTCCAACCAAAAGGTTGATTCCCTCTTATTTTAAAAGTTAAATTTTCACCCAATTACACTTTAAGAAGGAAAAACTTAAATTTAAGATCCTCCAAAACTTTCTAAAACAACAATGCTTTTGATAGAGGATCTAAATAAAATTATTGAATGTTAAATTACATTATAAGACACAAAAAAAGAATTTGTGTCTAATTTAAAATTACATTATTCTATGTGTGCTTTTGATAGATAGTCTAAATAATTAAATTACATTAATTGTTGATTGATGGTCTAAATAATTAAATTACAATAATTGTTGATATATTAATGCATTTAAAATTACATTTATATGAATGTATATTTAAAGTTTAATCACTAGTGATATTGGCATGCGCTCCGCCTCTAGAGGTCGGAAGTTCAGTACCCCACTTCTGCAATTGTTGTACTAAAAATTAAAAGTTTAATCTCTCAATTTTGAAAATTGTTAATAATAAATCTATAGACTTTCAATTTTGACACTAATTCTTAGAAAAGTCTAATAAATCTATAAACTTCAATTTTATATCTAATAGATTTAAAAAAATATTTTTAAAAAAATTAAAATGAATTGTTTTATAAGACACACAAAAAAAAAAAAAAAAAGAGTTTGTGTCCAATTGCATCTTAAACTTTAAATTTCGTAGTTAATAGATAAATTAATTTGTAAAAAATGTCTAATCATACCTATTAAGCACAAAGTTAAATTTAATGTATAATATAACATTTAATTTTTTTAACATCTTCAAATATGTAAGAAACTTATTGGATGCACATATAATTGACATTTTAAGAATCTATTAAATACAAAAATCGAGAATTCATGAACTTATTAAACATCTTTTTAAGTCTAGTAACTATATATATAAACACAAATCCAAAAGTTTAACGTTGAACTTCTAACCTTACATATATTTGTGTCCCCTAACATGAAATCTTAGATCTGCCACTAGATGACATTCATATATACTACAAGTGATGTTTCCCATTCTGTAGCATTGCATGCTTGTACTAACCACTACTAATCAATTGTTTGAATGGAGGAAGTCCCAATTTGAGCACATTACCCCTTGTTCCAAGACAAACAATGTAACAACAAGATTTTAAGTCGTATTGTTAACAACTTCTAGTATTGATGTATAATGCCCGTGGCTTAAGGTTTGGATTAGGATTCGAAATCCGAATTCTGCATTTTATGATCCCGATATTTTTCAACGACCTAACAATGTCATCCTTACTTATCTTGAACTATTTGTAATTGAAGGAAATCAAACTCGAGATTTCCATGAGCAGCAGAATAAAGATCATTCTAAATTACGATCATGAATGAACATTACAAATTACAGTCGTAAACAAAACATATAGTTATGCAATTGATACAGAAATTACAGCATGATAACTACAAATGAACAAGGCGAAAGCTACGAACATTTGTAGACTCATCTCCATGCTCTTTTGCTCACGAACGCTCGAACACAGTAACCTCAAACTCTCGAACAACACGACAGAAACACTACACGAACACTTCATGCTCATCCACAGCGATCGCCTCGATCACGAACTCCTCAGCAAGAACACGAATGGCTTCCACAGAATCTCGACGATGTCAATTTGAGTAAGACACCACCAAGAAGATTACCTTGGTATTCTCGGTGTGAGAATCCAGAGGGTAGGCTCTGTTCAAACTTAGAATGAGACGGACGAAGGAGGAATGAACAATCGTGTACACGATTGGGCAAGTGGGAGAAGATAGAAACCTATCGCATAGGTCGATGCCCAATCGCTTAGCTTTGTTAACGATCGTCTAGCAAAAGTTAATCGATTGTCTAGTTCATTGCATAGCTCAGTGTATGTTGCCTACAAACACTACACGATCATTTACTTTGGGCAAGCTGTCGCTTAGTAAATACTGCACGATCGTTTAACTCACCTAAGCTATCGTTTAGTAAATCTGTATTTACTTGAAAATTTCCGTGAGTTTTCTTTTTGCGAGAGAAAATCTCAAAAAAACTTTTTATGAAAACTTACTAAAATTAGGAAAACCATTTTCATTTTATCTCACGGTTACCATGTACCACCTATAACCTTCACTCAATTGGTTATTAGAGAAAAAGATTTAATTATCCAATAATTAATATTATTATAAATATAAATGATAATCAACTTATCATACTATATTTACAACCTATAGTTTTAATATTTCATCTCATGAAACATATAAACCATAGTTCTTTTTCTATTTCATGGTACTTAATGTAAATCTCATTTACAATAATGCTCTACTAGATGTATCTCATACATCATACTGATTATATCATATATAATCAAAATACCTCTTGTCAATTTGAACATTTCAAATCAACACCAAGAACTGATCCTCAACTAAATCCATTGAGCTACCAAGAAAACCTTATGAACCTGTAGCTTGAAGCTCCAACAGTACGTGAATAACTGATTAAACTCTTTAGTCACGGGATCTACCATCCGTTAACTGTCAGACACTCCACTAAAAACCGACAGTTGAACTTTCCTTACCACAGATATATTATGTGTCCATCTTAAACAATTAGAAGTGCAACAACCCTTCACAGATCGCTCGTACTGTAGTTACATCTAACTCCTTAAGTACCACTGATCCCTCTAATGAACATAAGTCATAGTCCTACTATGACTAAGTCCTCTCTTCCAAAGAAAAATTGTGGCCACTATGTTCAAGCCCCGGAATCAGCCCTTAAGGGAGCAATCTCTCTACTTATCCCAACTTCAGGAAAAGAGTGAATTTCATCTTATGGATTGAGTTCCCAACTCTCAGATCAGACAAGTCCCCAAAAAGGTAGGCATGTTGAGTTGGCAATCTGGCCACTCTCACCCATACTAATCAAAGGACTGCCCTCAAAGGCAAGAGTTCCCAAAACACTCAGGATTGAGGTTGTCACCTATGGTCATTTAGGTGAGATGTAAGTCTCTAGTATCAACGGTGTTATATACATAGTCTAGTCATCTCGTGGTCCAGGTATTATACAAACTCTTTGTATAGGACACCCCTGCTCGCACGTCTCTACATGAATGGTTAGAATCTACCATCTGTAGTAGTTTACAACACTTGCAAACCTCTACAAAGCGGGCCATATCTGTAGTGTCACCAGGATCAGGTATCCCACCTTAATCCTTATACTACAGACCTATTTAGGTTATCACTTAAAGCATGATCTACTTGTATATCACATATACATGCTTAAGTTCACATAAGATAACCGAGGAGCTTTGTTTATTGGATATGAGTAAAAGCCATAATTAAATAACACTTATTTTATTCATCAAACAATGTGTATCTTTATAAAACAACGAGACTCCGGAAGAATTAGGACACTAATCCCAACAATCTCTCACTTGTCCTAATGACTCGAGAGACTAATGTACAATACAATATAAAAATGTAAATATAGAATAAACTAGGGATACCCTAGTATCATCTCCCACTTGCTCTAAACAAGATGTCGCATGTCCCGCAGACCCGAACTCTCTAAGTGACCCTCGAACACTTTAGTCGTGAGGGCCTTTGTAAAGGGATCAGCAACATTGTGCTCTGATGTGATCTTCGTGACTAACACATCAACTCGATGTACAATCTCCCTAATCAGGTGATATTTTCGTTCGATGTGCTTACCTTGATGATGACTCCGAGGCTTCTTCGAATTTGCCATAGCCCCGTTGTTATCACAATACAGTGTGATAGGCAAATCCATATTTGGAACATCTTCCAAATCGGAAAGTAACTTCCTTAGCCAAACAGCCTCCTTAACTGTTTCACAAGCCGCTATGTATTCGGCTTCTATAGTGGAGTCTGCGATGCATCCTTGCTTGATGTTTCGCCATACTACAGTTTCTTCATTCAGAGTAAACACTGACCCTGATGTTGATTTGTGAGAATCTCTATCGGTTTGAAAGTCAAAGTCTGTGTATCCTGTAAGGATCAAATCCTTATCTCCATACACAAGCATGTAGTCCCTCATTCTCCGAAGATACTTGAGGATCGTCTTGACCGTCGTCTAGTGGTTAAATCCTAGATTGGACTGATACCGACTGACAATCCCTACTGCATAGCAAATTTCGGATCTGGTACATAACATTGCATACATCAAGCTTCCTACGCAGAAGCATAGAGAATCTGTCTCATCTTCTCAATCTCTTGAAGTTTCTTAGGACATTGATCCTTAGATAATACGATTCCATGCTTGAAGGGTAACAAACACCGCTTGGAATCTTGCATCTTGTACCTAATCAACATTTTATCAATGTACGATGCCTGAGACAAGGCTAACCATTTGTTCTTGCGATCCCGAAAGATCTGGATCCTGAGAACATACTATGCCTCACCCAAATCTTTCATTTGGAATTGGATAGCTAGTCACTTCTTAATGTCAGTTAGATACCCTACATCATTCTCAATGAGTAGGATATCATCCATATATAGTACCAAGAAAGCTACTGAGCTATTGATGATCTTTTTGTATACACAAGGCTCATCAACGTTCTAGTCAAAGCCAAACGACTTGACAGCAATGTCAAATTTGATGTTCCAATATCTAGATGCTTGTTTCAGCCTATAAATAGACCTATTAAGCTTGCAAACTCTTTGCTTTTGGTCTGAAACTATGAACCCCTCTAGTTGAGTCATATAGATGGTCTTCTCAAGATTACCGTTAAGAAAGGCAGTTTTAACGTCCATTTTCCATATTTCATAATCATAAAATGTGGCTATGAACAGGAGAATCTGAATAGACTTGAGCATGACAACAGGTGAGAAAGTTTCCTCATTGTCAACTCCCTCAACCTAGGTATAATCCTTTGCCACGAGTCTAGCCTTAAAGGTTTGCACCTTTTCATCTACACCTCTCCTTCGCTTATAGAACCACTTACACCCAATAGGTCTTATCCCATCAGGTGGATCAACAAGCTCCCAGACGTTATTGAAGTACATAGACTCTATTTCCTGGTTCATGGCTTTAACCCATTTATCTTTGTCAACATCCTCCATTGCTTTCTTAAAAGACAATGGATCCTCGACTCTATCATTTTTAATGATGTTTTGGGCTTCAGTCAAACCCATGTAGCGATCTGGTGGGTTCATAACCCTTCTACTACGTCGAGGCAGTCTCAACTCTTGAGCTAGTTGACTAGACGTTCCGACCTCAACAACTCTTGTTGATTTGTCGGCCTGTTCAACAACTCTTGTTGAACCCTTTACAGTCTCAATCTCACTAGAGATCTCACGTAAAACGAGCTTACTCCGTGGTTTATGATCCCTCATGTGGTCTTCTTCCAAGAAGATAGCATTTGTGAAAACAAACACTTTGTTCTCACTTGGATCATAGAAGTATCCAACCCTCGTTTCCTTGGGGTAGCCTACAAAGAGGCAAACCTTCGAACGCGGTTCCAACTTCTTTGGGTTAGTCACTAGCACATGTGTCGGAAAGCCCCAAATCCTGAAGTGGTGTAAACTACCTTTACAGTCTCTCCATAACTCAAAAGGTGTTTCAGAAACACTTTTCGAGGGAATGTTGTTGAGGATATAACATGCAGTCTGTACTGCATAACCCCAAAACGAGTCTAGAAGATGAGCATAACTCATCATAGACCGAACCATGTCCAACAAGGTTATGTTTCTCCTTTCAGATACACCATTCTGCTGAGGTGTACCAGGGACTAAGAGTTGGGATGCAATCACATGTTCTATCATATAGTTCTGGAATTGGAGGTCCATATACTCTCCACCACGATCAAATCGTTGTGTTTTTATCTTCTTATCTAAAAAGTTTTCAACTTCAGCCTTATACTCCTTGAACTTGTCAAGGACTTCAGACTTACATTGCATTAGATAGAGATACTCGAACCTTGAATAATCATCTATGAAAGAGATGAAAGATTCTTACCCACCTTGAGCTCTAACATTCATCGGACCACAGAGGTCTGAATGTACAAACTTCAAGGCTTCCTTGGCTCTATAACCTTTTCCAGTAAAAGGTCATTTGGTCATCTTGCCTTCAAGACATGATTCACATATCAGCAAGGAGTTTTCTTCTAAACTCTTTAGAAGTCCACTTTTCACTAACTTCTCAATCCTATTGAGGTTGATGTGACCTAACCTTAGATGCCAAAGATGGGTGTTTTCCTTAGGAGAAACCTTTGGTCTTTTAGATGTTGTTGCCCTACTGAACATTTCAGTGTTAAACAAGGATTTTATGACTAACGGCCTTAGTACATATAAGTTATTTTCCATTGAACCATAACCAATCTCCATTCCATTCTTGAAAATAAACACTCAGAAAAGGAGATGGTATAGCCTTGTTCAATTAGACAAGAAACCGAGATTAAGTTCCTCTTAATATGAGGAACTACAAAAACATTATCCAATAAATATAACGTTTCTTGTCAACAAATAACTTCAGCCTGCCTACAGCAACAGCTGAAACAACCTCATTAGTACCGACTCGAAGAGTCAACTCTCCCTGTGCCAACGTTTGCTAGGAATTGAATCCTTGGTAAGAGGAACTGACATGATTGGTAGCACCTGAATCTAGGACCCAGGCAGAATCATCATTTTCTACCAGACACGTCTCCAAAACCAATAAATCATATTTACTGTCTTATCTCCTCTTTTGAAGAGTAATGGGATCGAGGTCGTTTGCCACGAAAGACGTTTCACACGATTCTTTCTACTGTAAGTAGTCGGTCATATTAAAAACTTTAAACGAAAATACTAACGAGTTGCTGAAAAGAAAAACACATTGACCTATGTTAGGTTTTAAGAAAATACCCGTTGTAAACTAAAACAACATCCAATAAGGTTTTAGCAAAACTAATATGAACCCCGTGTGACATCTAGTTTTGCAATGACGCTTCAAAGGTTTTGGACAAAAGTCGCCGAAGGGAGGTCAGTTATCCCTCCTCTGAATTGAGAATATCTCAACCAGTCATCAATACCATAGCAACTTTGCTCCTATAATGAGTAGCCATCATTGATTTGGCCAAGAGATCATTAACTTACTTAACATTCTCTCGTAAGTGTGACCCGCTATTTTAAGCCCTAGAGGTCCGTCCCAAAAGGCCAATACGAAGGAAAAAAATCCGATTGGGGCAAAACCTAAAGCAACCCTATCCATTTCTGGAGTTCACCTTGATCTTGACCAACTGCACAAAATCCATCTGAAGGGGGACGCACAAAAGGTGACACGAGGGAATACAGAATGATCTCACAGTGTGAACCAATGACAGAGACCTAAGACGTGTTGACACACATCTTTCACTCATTTACTATAAACACTCTTTCTATCCACCTTGATATTGACTCATGCAAACATCATCCGAAGGGGATGCATCCAGGGCACCATGAGGCCAAGCATGAATCTCAGGGTGTGAACATACAGAGAGAAACATGAGTGGAATCATAGACATATCAAATACGCCTCTTCCTCCCACTGAGTATTTTATAACCTAAGGTTTAGCTTACTTAGAAAAAACGCGGCTAAGGATTTTAACTAAGTGACTTTTAGGTTTGCCCAAGAGTAACATTTACCTTAGAAAGTTAAACAACTTTTGATCATCATCCATTAAACTTTTTAACGGAGTCTTTGACCAAATTGTCGCATGCTTGTTGAAAATCTATCTAATTCACTTTTCCAGGTAGGTTTCCAGGTAGGGGTGTTACATTTCCGTCAACTTAAAAACCCCAGCCTAGCCAAAACCTGCCTTAGACAAAAGGTCCCTTATAGATAGGTTTACAACAAATTTAATCTTTTATTCCAACGAATTTAATCCGATTAAACCGATTTTAAAAGATTAATCTAGGTTACTAAACTCTTTAGAACCACTTGAGCTTAGGTCTATCTCAATCCAATTTTTAAAACTCTTTTAAAAAACTTGAGTTCACCCTAAGTCTGCATGCAACTCTAAATTATTAATTTTAGGTCTAGTTTCCTTTATAACATTTATAAATGGAAACAATAACCATCACAATGCGAAGCTAACACATGCAAGGCATTCATAACACTTATAAACAGCCTAAGTGTCATGCTCAATGCATTGTCCATTCATTTCTACTTCTTTTATATAACACTTATACAAAACAACAATGAAACAAACAAAACATGCTTCCATTCACCCTTAGACTATAAAATTTATAATAAAAGGATGATGCATGATAATGCTCACTGCATGTAGAATATAACTCTTATATGTCATGATGCATGCGCATGCTTTCGAGTAATTTCTTCATGCTAGATTATAACACTTATAATACATGATGCATGAATAATTGCACAACCTAAGGTGGGTTTTAACTATATGACAAATACTTTGGCAAATAAGTACCATACATCACATGTATAAGCAATAAATGTTGATGAATCGAGTGAAAATTGCCTTAAAATCACAAAAGGAAAGCTAACTATTGCAAAGACAAGAAGTCTACGGTTCAAACAGGCGAACCGTGTCTTGAACCGCTCGGACAAATCATCGCATCTCCAACCATCGTGTACTAAGCACCCCGCGATCATCTACACGATAAAACAAACACTTCGTTCTAAAAATCGCTTACTAGCACTCCTAAAGATAAACATCGTTCAGCAAAAATACTACACGATCGTTAGTAAAAATCTAAATGATCGTTTAGCTATTATTACATGATCGTGTACCTTTACTAAGCGATGAAGCCTGAAGTACACAATCGCTTAGCGCGCTCCGCACAACGCCCGCCGTCTGCGATGCGTATAAACAATACGATGCACAAAAATACCATCACCCTAAGTGATTGCTTAGCTAGTGCCTCCGTATCGCATACGCGCGATCGCATAGGTAGTAACTAAGCGATAAAGCTTGCTAACTACATGCTCGTCTAGCGAGCGCCTTTTACTAAGCGATGAGCATCAAATGCTCCCACTACGATCGTCTACCTCCAATGCCTACACGATCGGGAAACCAACGCTATGTGATAGAGGAAACGATTTACCCCATCTCTTAGCATTAGCTAAACGATCGTTTAGAAAAAACTACACGATCGTCTAGAAAAATCTAAACGATCGCTTAGTAAATCCCAACGATCGTTTACTTGAGGCTATACAATACGACCAACGTTTGGTCTTCTTCTTCGTTGAGAACCGCATCTCTATGCTTCAAAACTTAATCACAAACGACTCGATGAACTCAAACTCTTTGAATTACAGACTCGATTGGAAAGTTAATTATACCCAAAAACATAAGGGTCCTTACAAATTAACACTTTGTAATGACAAAAAACTTTAACAAAAGGCAATCAAACTAAAAACATTCATTAACTCAACCACAAATGCAGAAAACGATTAACCACAAATGCAGAAACCCACCGTGGCTATAAAATGAGTTCAAAACAGAGTTGTAATTTGGAATATCAAAACAACCTGGCTCTGATACCAATTGAAGGAAATCGAACTCGAGATTTTCATGAGCAGCAGAATAAAGATCATTCCAAATTACAATCATGAATGAACATTACAAATTATAGTAGTAAACAAAACATATAGTTATGTAATTGATACAGAAATTACAGCATGATAACTACAAATGAACAAGGCGAAAGCTACGAACATTTGTAGACTCGTCTCCACTCTTCTTTGTTTGCGAACGCTCGAACACAATAACCTCGAACGCTCGAACAACACGACAGAAACAGTGCACGAACACTTCGTGCTCATCCTCAGCGATCACCTCGGTCACGAACTCCTCAGCAAGAACATGAACGACCTCCACAGAACCTCGACGGTGTCGAGTTGAGTAAGACACTACCAAAAAGGTTACCTTGGTATTCTCGGTGTGAGAATCCAAAGAGTAGGCTCTGTTCGGACTTGGAATGAGGCAGACGAAGAAGGAATGAATAATCGTGTACACAATTGGGCAAGTGGAAAAATACAGAAACCTATCGTATAGGTCGATGCCCAATCGTTTAGCTAAAGCTAAGCGATCATCTAGCAAAAGCTAAGCGATAGTTTAGTTCATCGCATAGCTCAGTGTCTGTCGCCTACAAACACTACACAATCGTTTACTTTGGGCAAGCTGCCGCTTAGTAAATACTGAACGATCGTTTAGCTCACTCAAGCTGTCGTTTAGTAAATCTGTATTTACTTGACAAGCTCCGTGAGTTTTCTTTTTGCAAGAGAAAATATCAAAAAAAAACTTTTTATGAAAACTTACTAAAATTAGGAAAACCATTTTACTTTTATCTTACAGTTACCATGAACCACCAATAACCTCCCACTCAATTGGTTATTAAAGAAAAAAATTTAATTATCCAATAATTAATATTATTATAAATATAAATGATAATCAACGTATCATACTATATTTACAACCTATAGTTTTAATATTTCATCTCATGAAACATATAAACCATAGTTCTTTTTCTATTTCATGGTACTTATTGTAAATCTCATTTACATTAATCCTCCACTAGATGTATCTCATACATCATACCAATTATATCATATATAATCAAAATACCTCTTGTCAATTTGAACATTTCAAATCAACACCAAGAACTGATCCTCAACTAAATCTATTGAGCTACCAAGGGGACCTTATGGACCTGTAGCTTGAAGCTCCAATGGTACATGAATAACTGACTAAACTCTTTAGTCACGGGATCCACCATTCGTTAACTATCAGGCACTGCACTAAAGACCGATATCTAAACTCTTCTTATCATAGATATATTATGTATCCATCTTAACCAATCAGAAGTGCAACAACCCTTTACAGATCGCTCGTAAGTACAGTTGGGCCAATAAGCGTTATGCCCCTGTAGTTACATCTAACTTCTTAAGTATCACTGATCCCTCTAATAAACATAAATCATAGTTCTACTATGACTGAGTCTTCTCTTCTAAAGAGAAGTTGTGGCCACTATGTTCAAGCCCCGGAATCAACCCTTAAGGAAACAATCTCTTTATTTATCCCTACTTTGGGAAAGGAGTGAATTTCATCTTGTGGATTGAGTTCCCAGCTCTCAGATCAGACAAGTCCCCAAAAAGGTAGGCATGTTAAGTTGGCAAACTGGCCACTTTCACCCATACTAATCAAAGGACCGCTCTCAAAGGCAAGAGTTCCCAAAACACTCACGATTGAGGTCGTGTCACCTATGGTCGATTAGGTGAGATGTAAATCTCTAGTATCAACGGCGTTATATATAGAGTCTAGTCATCTCGTGGTCCAGGTCTTATACAAACTCTTTGTATAGGACACCCCCGCTCGCACGTCTCCATATGAAAGGTTAGGATCTACCATTTATAGTAGTTTACAATACATGCAAACCTCTACAAAGCGGGCTGTATCCGTAGTGTCACCAGGATCAGGTATCCCACCTTAATCCTTATACTACAGACCTATTTAGGTTATTACTTAAGGCATGATCCACTTGTATATCACATATACATGCTTAAGTTCACATAAGATAACCGAGGAGCTTTGTTTATTGGATATGAGTAAAAGCCATAATTAAATAACATTTATTTTATTCATCAAATCATGTGTATCTTTACAAAACAACGAGACTCCGAGAGAATTAGGATACCAATCCCAACATTGTATATACTACAAATGGTATCATCTTTAGCAGAACTCTAACGCTTAAGAAACTACAAGAATTATTAACGTGAGTCAGTATAGATTACATGCATACTTAAAAGAATGAGTTTCACTATTTGTAGAGTTCTCCACCATCACTTTGGAAATCTATAGATGACATGGAAGTGGAAACTATGTTGGTGGTAAGCAAACAACTTGGCTTGACTAAGATTGAGCTTCATATGTTGCATTGAATACTTTCAATGTCACATAGTAAAGCACGAAAGAAATTGACAAACACAAAAGGAGTTTAATGCCATGACTTGTTAACAAAATAAAAATAAAAAGTTTCTCCTCTTTTATACAAATACAATATATTTATATGGGTTAAAATCCTATTTTGATCTTCATATTTTGATACTTATTCTATTTAAATTTTTGTATTTTCAAATATCTAAATTTAGTTATTAAACTTTGTATAAATCTATAAAATAGTCCTTACAATTACTTTATGATTATGATCTCCTAGGTTTTGCGTTCTATTTTTCATTCGGTCCTTAGATTTCAAAATATTATACACTTAGTCCTTAAGTTTTGAATTTGGTTTCATTTTAGTCTCTAAATTTCAAAATGTACAGATTTGATTATGTTTCAATTTGATTCTTAGGTATCAAGATTTTGCACTTTTAACATCAATTTTTCATTAAATACTCACTTTCAGTCATTGATATCAATATCTATTAATTAGTTTCAAATAATTATGAAGTGGATTTTAAAATCTAATTTTAATAGTGATAAAAATAGTGAAACTTAATTAATTGTAATTATTATAATTATTTAAAATTAATCATCACACGTTAACACTAAATATGAAAAACGGTTATTTAGAGAAAAATCGAGATTCAAAATATAAATTTTGAAACCTAAGGACCAAATTAAAATAAGACTTAAATCTCAGTGGTAAAATTGTAACATTTTGAAACTTATGGGCTAAATTGAAACCAAACTCAAACTGAATGACTCAATGTATAACATTTTGAAATCTAAGGATCAAACTAAAATTAAACTTAAAACTTAGAGCCAAACGAAAGTTAAACCTAAAACCTAGGAACAAAAAAGTTTTTTTTTTCCTCTACTTAAAACATTGTCTTTTTTTAATAAAAATTATTATCTTTATTTCATCAAATTTGATATAAAAGTAAACATCAAACTAAGAAGTAGTTCAACGATAATTGACATAATATTCTTGAAAAAATTGTATAGATAATCCCTTTCGAGGGCCCAAATGAAAAATGACCCGAAATTTAAATTTACTAGAAAAAGGATTTTTCACTTATGTCAGCCACATATCAATTTATCGTTGAAACACACATACGAGCTTGAAATCTTGTTCCTTCCTCTCTCTTCTCATTCATTCCTTTCGATTCTTCCTCTCGTTCTTCATCATACAATTTTTTCTTTCATTTTTTTTCCTATTCTTCCTTTCTTGAGTCAATTTCATCCTCTCCATGTTTCTCTCTCTTTACTTCTCTCCCCCTTTCTCTCATTGTTTCATCTTCTCTCTTAAGATCTTCTTTTCTCTCGAGATTTGGTGTAATAAAATTTAAAAATAAAAAAAAAATCTTCTTCCCTCTAATTTCTCAAGAACTTGTCTCTCAAGATTTGAGTGAAAAAAAAATCTTTAAAATATTCTTCTCTAATTTCTTAAGATTTTCTTCTCTTTGAAGATCCACGTGAAAATAAATTTAAAAAAATAATTATACCTGGCTTGAAAAGTTGAAAAAATAAAGAAAAATGATAAAGAAAAAAAAATGTTTGGTTGGAGAATGGAGAAAGAAGAGGAACAGAAGAATGAAAAAAAAAAAAAAAATTCATTGCCGCCTTGTAGAAGATGGACTCGTAAAAACAAACATGAAAAAGCTCTTTATAATGCAAAAGGAAGAAGCTACATGAAGAAAGCGAGATCAAGGAATGAAGAAGCAAAATCGAGACAAAGAAGCAAGAGAAAGGAACAAAAGGAAGAATTGAAGGAAGAAAAAATAAAAAAATTGTAGATGTGTTTGATGAAGAACAAGAGGAAGAAGCAAGAGGAATGAACTCGAAGCGAGAGGAATAAATCCAAAACGAGAAGAAAGAACGAAAATTTGTGAGAATGTGTGACCCTCGTATGCATTTCGAGGTCAAATAGGTAGCGACTAACATAAGTAAAAATGGCCAATTTTCATTCGAGCCCCTACAAATGGTATCCCCTCATGAAAATAGATGGACTTTTTATATCACTATTTGAGTAATTGGTTAGAGAGGTCCATTGAATTGGAGTTGGGCCATTCATTGTCATCACACCCATTTACATGATAACAACTTCCAACCTTCAACAATGTCCATTCCAATTCCATACACTTCAATAGCTATGGCCAAGCTCCTTATCTCCACCCGACCCTTTCCCTTTTCCTCTCTTTCCGTTGCTCCACCACGGGCATTCTTCAGGCCCTCCAATTTTTCGCCGGCGGTCACATTCTCCGGCTACCCATCGACGTCCAGAATCTTACGAGTGGTGACGACTCGTGCCGGCGCCAGCACCAGCAGTTACATCTTCGCCTTCTCCATCCCTTTATCTCTTATTCTCATCACTGTCCTCACCGCTCTTAAAATCGGCGATAACCTCGACAAGAAGTTTCTCGAGGAGGTAACTTCTATTGCTAATTTCGCTCCATTTTGTTTGTGGGACTGAATTTTGATGGGAGATTCTTGTGGTTTGTCGTTCAAGTTTGGTTTAGATAGGGTTACTTGAGTTTTGAACTGAGGTTTTTGTTATATCGAGGTTTGTATGATAATGCACATAACCTGTTTGATTTAAGGCTACTGTTAACTGTTGAGGAAAATCACATTTGCTTTTGTTTTACCCTTAGAATATGTATGGTTGTTTTCTTTTATGGTTTTAGATATGGCTTGGCTTCTAACATGGTAGCACCTAAACTAAGATTATGCAGTGTGTTATGAGTTTTCTGAGGCCAAATATTACAGGGTTGAAAAATTGTGACTAATATGCATTCAAGCTAGCTCTGCAAGATCTGATTTTAATACTAAGATTGTTCTAGCTTGTTCCTAACGGGGTTGATTGCTTTAATTTGTAGCACTCTCCCTAAGTTCAATGGGATCAGAAAGAGGAGAGATACCCCCCACTTACCCAAAAGTTGCCCCCTTTGTGCATCAGTGCTCTAGAGCTTGTTCTTGTAGATTCATGGCCATTTGATTAGATGATCCCCTACTTGAATAGGATAATCTAGACATCAAAGGCCTCATATTTCTTGTAGCATATGTCCTCAGTTCTCACCAATCACCACCACCACTAAGCTCGAGTTACCTTAAAATTATGCTTGTTTTTTCACAATTTCCTATCATGATTTTTTATCTTTCCTAAAGAAACATTTTGGTATAGCCAAATTTCAAAACCAAACTTGGATCTTAAAAACATTTCTAAAAAGTAGATAACAAAACAAAGAGACTCAAATGTAAAAGTAGTGTTTATAAGCCTAATTTTCAAAAATGAAAAACCAAATTCTATCGTAGAGACCTAAGTTTTCCATGTATGAGAGCCCTAAATTAGGACTTTGAAAGCACCTCAAAACATCTCATGTTCTTCCCACCTTGGTCACCTCGTAGCCCTGTGTAAAGCAGGAATGTTTTGGAAGCACTAAAATAGGGAGAGGGAGAAGATGGCAAAAACCATATTGCAAAGCTCATGGAACTGATGGGATACCTCCAAATAAGAACATTGAAGAACAACATAGAAAACGCAAGAATGCTTAAATATGAAAATATATGGAAATATGTCTTTATATTATAAGAAAAGTAACAAGATAACCTACCTAGCCTTTCAAGAGTGCTGATCTCTCCCAAATTCCCTAGAGAAAATCCCACAAAATTCTTCACACCCTCCTCTCAATCCCACTCCCACTAGTTAGCGACCTAGCACAACAAAGCACTCTCCAAGGCAATGGAACTAAAAGCGGTAACAAACTTACTACCTACTTACTAATATGCCCCTTCTAATAACTATACTGATATTCTACTAATAATCCTACTATATCTCTAACTAGGGCTCTCACATTCTTATTATAAAAGAGATGAAAAGACACCTTGGTTCAGTTTTATGTATGGTGATCTGTTTTCTTTAGGGAAATTGATTTTTATAATCGGGGAATGGGCACTGAGTCTGTTGTATTTTGTTTGTGAACCAGCTTGCTCTTAATCAAGCTATCATGGAGGAAGATGAGGA
The DNA here is from genome assembly GCF_009727055.1 of Benincasa hispida. Classification (NCBI taxonomy): domain Eukaryota; kingdom Viridiplantae; phylum Streptophyta; class Magnoliopsida; order Cucurbitales; family Cucurbitaceae; genus Benincasa; species Benincasa hispida. The sequence continues at coordinate 33,678,179 of NC_052360.1, read as the reverse complement.
GAACAAAGATGATGGTTCAGAAATATCTTTTGAAGAAAAACCAGCTCTTCCACGAACTCGCAACCGCCCTAAAAGGGAAGCTGAGGTATAAATAAATTGCTTAGTTTTTTTGGAGGTGAACATATGATCGGATCAGACGGCTGAGAAATGGTTCAAGGAACTAGGAAGCTTCCATGTATATTGTATGTAATTTTTTCCCTTAATAATGATTAGTAAAAATTAGTTGGTATGCTGGGTAACTTTGATATTTAATTATATTGTTACATATTCTTCAAATTGAAATACTTTTCTTCTGGCCTTGATTATGTTTTTTTGGTTAAAATATCATAGTTTCTAAACCTCAATTATTTAGATTCTGCTCCTAAATTTTCAATAAATCCTAAATTTAGTCATTCAATAATAATTTTTTAATCAAAATTTGTTAGAGTAATATTAATAATTTTAATACAAAAAAGATAGTATGCGAATATATTTCCAAATTTTACCATGATAATGCTATTTACATAACAAATGAGCAATATAATGTGGTAAAAAACCAAGCTTATATAAGCTTATTAATAGAAGCTACATTCTTGGTACTTTTGCGATAATACTAGAAGCAATATGGCTTATGAGATTCTTATGTCATTTTAGATTCAAATAAAGTATGTCTAACACTATTAGTAAACTATAATCATAAAGATATGTTAGATAAAAGTACATAAGAAGGTGGATATGTCCTCAAATGTCAATGAGTTAGTTCCCTTCGCTAAACTCAAACCTCAGTAAAATTTGTTGAAAAAAGGTCAACTGTTAACGTAAGATATGTTATTTTTCAAATAAGTCCTTTCATCCAAAACCATACTTTTTACGCTAACACTTCTTCTAGGGAGGTTATAGTTTGAGATTTTAGTACGAATGACCCAACATCAATAACTTTAATACAAAATGACTCAATACTTAAAAACAAATCAAAGTTAACCTTATGCATATATCATAGAATACTCTATCACCACCTAAAATCTATTATTGTATTAGGGATGACTTACCCATCGTAAAATAATCGAAGCTCTAACATGAGTTTCATTTTTATCATTAGTGGCTGAAAATTGATTTTTTTTATAAAAAAAATATTAATTGAAATGATTATAACGTTAAGGCTTCAATTATTTTACGATGGAAAAGAAATCCCAAAGTAATAGTGTTGTCATTACTTTGGGATTTGTCATTAGTTTGGGGAGTCCGCCAGATGGATGACTAAAAAATTAGGCAAAAAAATGTAAAATAACCCAGTTTTTTAAAAGAAAATGTCGAATGACCCTTTGTTTATGTCAAATTCGGGTGAAATTATCAAAATATATTATCGCGCATGCGAAAAAATAGTCTTGCTCTCGCTCTCTCTTTTTTTTTTTTCACATACAAATCATTATGTCTCTCGCTCTCGCTTGTCTTACTCTCCCTTCTTCTTTCACTCACATATTACTATGTCTCTCGCTCTAGCTCATATTGCTCTCTCTTCGTTTCCTCACTCACAAAATCACTCCTCTCTCTCCTCTCTTGTTCACTGGAGTTGGTCGCGTGTCACAGGGAAAATTTTCTCTAATCGAAAAAAAATAGGAAAAAGAAAAAAAAATAGATAATATCGTAACTTCACGTGATCATAATATCTGAGCATTTAACATTTTTTTTTTTTTTTAAAAAAACCGGGTGGTTTGCCATTTCGGACCTTTAAAGAGGTATTTTGAGCCATTATCTCAAGTTTGAGTTATAGTGCATTGACATCTCAAGAATAGGTCATTCTTGCAAAAAACCTCTTTACTGTTTCAGAAATCCTGAAGCTCTCTGTTACGATTACGAATGTCCCCATTTCTCCATCTCCGGCGATTCTTAACCTGAGCAGATTTTTCTCAAGTTAAGTTGACGAACTATGCGATTTCATTTTCAGCAGCCAATTTCTCCAAGGAAGAGGCATCAGCATCCCACAAATGCCCCCTCAAATCCCTTCAAAAGCCCACAAGCAATACTTCTACTACGGCCACCGCCACCGCAATCCCAACCAGCACCGCCCCACCGTCTATGGCGGCCTCTTCTCCAACCGCCAATCCATCTCTCCACCCAACCCTCACAAACCCATTTCCCCAAAACCCAAACCCTTCCTTCTTCACAACTGGGATCCCGATCGCCCATCTCACCAACACTCTAACCTCTCGCCGTCCGCGTCCGAGGCCTTCTTCTCCAGCTCCCTCCGCCTTTCCCCAATTGCTCGCTTCATCGTCGACGCCTTTCGTAAGAATCAAAATCAGTGGGGCCCACCGGTGATCTCTGAACTCAACAAGCTCCGCCGCGTTACTCCGGACCTTGTGGCGGAGGTTCTCAAGGCTTCTCACCGCCGTGATTCTAACCCCATTTTGGCCTCCAAGTTCTTCCACTGGGCTGGTAAGCAAAAGGGGTTTCATCACAATTTCGCTTCTTACAATGCTTTTGCTTATTGCTTGAATCGCCACAATCGCTTCAGGGCTGCTGATCAGATTCCTGAGCTTATGGATTCACAAGGTAAACCTCCTAGTGAAAAACAGTTTGAGATTCTGATTAGGATGCATTGTGATGCCAATAGGGGTCTTAGAGTTTACTATGTGTATGAAAAGATGAAGAAATTTGGGGTTGTTCCCCGTGTCTTCTTGTATAACAGGATTCTCGATGCCTTGGTCAAAACAAATCATTTGGATTTAGCTTTATCTGTTTATAGGGACTTCCAGGAAAATGGGTTAGTGGAAGAGAGCATCACTTTTATGATTTTGATTAAAGGGTTGTGTAAAGCAGGGAGGATTGACGAAATGCTGGAGCTTTTGGCTCGGATGAGGGCGAATTTGTGTAAGCCTGATGTGTTTGCTTATACAGCAATGGTGAAGGTATTGGTTTCTGAGGAGAATTTGGATGGATGTTTGAGAGTTTGGGATGAAATGAGAGCAGATAGAGTAGAGCCTGATGTTATGGCATATGGGACTTTAATTATCGGATTGTGCAAAGTCGGGCGGGCACAAAAAGGGTTTGAATTGTTACAGGAGATGAAAGGGAAGAGGATTTTGATAGACCGAGCTATTTATGGGACTTTGATTGAGGCATTTGTGCAGGATGAGAAAGTTGGATTGGCTTGTGATTTGTTTAAGGATTTGGTAGATTCAGGGTATAGAGCTGATTTGGGAATATATCATTCTCTCATTAAAGGTCTTTGTAATGTAAATCAAGTTGACAAGGCTTACAAACTCTTTCAACTAACCATACGAGAGGATCTTAAACCAGATATTGAAACTGTGAAACCTATTATGATGATGTACGTGGAGACGAGAAGAATGGAGGACTTGTGGAAGTTATTAACCTTGTTGCAGAAGTTGGAACCTTCTGCCGATGATGTTCTTTCCAAATTTCTATCATTTATGGTAGAGGAGGAGGACAAAATAAGCACAGCTCTAGATGTATTTTGCGGCATGATTGATAAGGGATATGGCAATGTTGCCGTATACAATATCATCATGGGGGCTCTTCATCAGTATGGGCAGGCAAAGAAGGCATTAGAGATCTACGATGACATGAAGAGCTCAAATATCAAACCAGATTCCTCAACTTACTCCATTGCCGTATCGTGCTTCGTTGAAGTTGGAAAAATCCAAGAGGCCTGTGCATCTCATAACAAAATAGTTGAGCTGGGTTCAGTTCCTTCCAAAGCTGCCTACTATTCTCTCTCCGAAGGTCTCTTCAAAATCTGCGAGATTGATGCAGTCATGATGCTTGTTCGAGACTGCCTAGCAAACATCGAGAACGGACCTCTAGAATTTAAATATGCTCTAATGATTCTCCACGTATGCAAATTGGGTAAAGCAGAAATGGTGAATGATGTTATTAATGAAATGGTGCAACAAGATTGCCCTCCGAGCGCAGTTGCCTACTCAGCTATCATATCCGGAATGTCGAAGTATGGGACACTTGATGAGGCAAAGAAAGTGTTTTTGCATCTAAGGGAGAGCAGACAGTTGACAGAAGCTAACTGCATTGTATGTGAGGAGTTATTAATTGAACACATGAAAAAGAAAACAGCAGATTTGGTGAGATGTGGATTGAAGTTTTTCAATCTTGAATCCAAGTTGAAAGCAAAAGGTTGCAAGCTGCTGTCAACTTGAGAACATATTTAGACAATAGAACAACCTGCACAATTATTTGTCTAACTATTATTTATCAAAACTCTTCCTTGCTCACAATGACAGTTTGATTTTCATACATTCAATTCCACATAGCTTAAAAGGATTTGTTGAATGTCTAACAAAAATCTTCAAGGGCCTTTTGTTTAGATTGTTTGAAAATCCAGATGTCTAGGCTTCATTAGTATCTATGCTTGGTTTGGAGGGAAAGATTTGTTCTTGGTAGATCACTATAACCATATAAATTTCAATAATTATGAATAGTGCCTATATAAAGTTCTAAATAGAGTTTACTTTTTTTGTCACTAAAAATATCTATTTTGATTTTGAACTTAATCCTTCAAGTTTCAAAAGTAATTTGACATTCACCTATTTTCCTTCTTTCCTATTTAATTGCTGCAATGGCTCCATTCGATCACTATGGTGTCGTCGTTCACATTCACAACCATTTTTCCTGCATTGAAGGTAGACCTTTATTCTGAAACATCATTCATTTAAATAAATTTACTCATGTTTAAATTAAATTAAGACGAACAATCGTCTCACTCTAAACTTTTAATTTCCACGATACATGATTTTTACGGAAACATATATGTTTTTTTTTCTTCTTTCAATTAGTAGTTTTTGGTTATGCTTTGACTTTGGATTTCTGAATTGATCACTAGTTAGCTAGCATTCCCATGAGGCACACATGGAAAATCTTTTATGGCTAAGTTTGGCTCATACAATTATGACCAAAACACTTCCAAAAGTGTATGGAAACACATTAGTGAACAGAAGAATCCTCTTCACTTCGTTTTGGTTTGATCACTGGATCGGGAATGACTCAAAATATTGATCATCCTTTCAAGTCTACAAATGAAAGATTTCGGATAAAGAAATGCAACAATTTTTCAAGACAGAGAAATCTCCAAGAGATGTTTCAGAGTTATCTATTTGCAATGCTCTTCATTGATGCAAAAGTTTACACTATCTTAAAGTCATAGTTAGCATTTTTTTTTTTTTTTAAAGGAAATAAGTCTTTTTATTCATTAAGAAAATGAAGTAAGACTAATGTTCAGAATACAAGGATACGATATGGATCAGCAGAAGTCATAGCAAGCAATTGAAACATCTTTCATATTCCCTTTATAGAATCTGGAATCTATTTTTTGTCTCTTTGGATGATTACATTCATTGATGAAATTGTTTCTGGTAAAAATAATAATAATAATAATAATAACAATAATAATAAAAGAAATAAATCTACACAATTTTTTGTCAATTTAATTTTTCCTCCCCCATAAGAAACAAATGTTAGATACAGGAAGGTAAAAATAATGAATTATAACACATTGAAACTATGATGTTATACTTGCACCCCAATCTTAGAAACTGAAAATAAATATATAAATATTCAATGCATTCAGTATTTTCATCCACCATCAGGATATGAACCAAAACTAGCCGTCTAATTATGAAAATTAGGACATAAAATCTAAATCAAATCAGGAAAATGGGCGAGATATTCATGGGGGTTTCAGTTCCACCTTTATCAGATACCTGAAATCCCTCAGGCTTCAACCATCAGATTCAAAACTTCGCATTGTGTTCTTGAAGAACCAACAAGATGCAGATCCTTCAAGTAATGGAAAGTAAACTTCAAAATTATGTTGTAGTTTTGAATCTTATGCAGCTAAGAGCAAAATCGATCTGTTCCTAGCAGCAATTTCTACAGTCCCATTTGAAAATAGTTTTGCATTTAGTTCTGTTCTTTAAAATTGATCGTATGCCTCTTTTCTTTAGTTATTCATTACAACCTTAGCCAAAACAAACATGATTGTTAAAACAGAAGACCAAACCAAAAGAAAGGGCGTTATCAAACAAGTCATACAAGAGGTTAAATCTCATTCCATAATGAAAACTTACAAACCCAGACCATAATACTCACTGGGTTAGATCGTCAAGACTCTTTTTCATACTAAAAACCTTAAAAGCAATAACAAAAATAGCTGAACAGACAAGCAAACAGATTATCAACATAAGGAAGCTGAAAATAACATGCTAGGGAGGGTCTTACCTCTTCCCAATCACTACTTTTTTCTTCTGTGGTGGCCAACCGTGTTGGACTCGTACACGCGTCCTCCTATTTGCAGATCTTGGTTTATCCTCATTCCCAACAGCAGAATTCTCATTTCTCAGAACAAGGACTGAAGAACAAGAACAAACTGCATGTCCCAGAGTGTGCAAGTGCAACACGTATTTAAGAAGCAAATTTTCTGAATATTTGAAGAAGGCAATAATGTCTCTATGGAGGGGGTGGGGGGACAACCAATCTGTAGAATATGAATCTGAGAAAAAAGAGGAGAAGAAAAAAGATACTAGAAAATGAAAGTAAGTTATCAACATCATGAGGAGAATAGAACACTTGCAAGGTCCAAATGAGGGAGATTATCAAGATATGATTGTACAATGGAGCTCTGCGATGTTCTTGGCTAAGAATAAGAAATTCACACTTACTACTCAGAATTAGATTGATATAGAGCTGTTATTGCTTTTATAAAGGCCCTCCCAAAAGAGATTCTCAAAGCAAAATGATACAAACTTAAATGTGACCTGATGTCCAAGATGTGAATTGAGGGAGGAATCCTAATGACTTACAAAGAACAAGTTATTCAATATTCAATTCTTTATACAAAAAATCCTGCAAGTAACCAAAGCAAAAAAGAAGCGTTGCGTGGTCGGCTACCGTGGGCAAAATCAAAATTCATGTGACGATTCAACTCCTACAACAACAATTATATCTCTTTGAAGCTTTGAATACTCCTCCAGCATGAAAACACGCTAATCAAAACCCCCCCCGTGTGGGAGGAATGTGCCATGATCCCTACCTCCCAAAGCTATCAAATTCTGCATCTTTTGGCCTCTTGCCATACCTATACTGATATTTCCAATCTTGGTTGTTTCCATGAATATTTGGCCATGTTCTATCAGTTAAATGTCTGACATTACGATTGTAACTGTTATTCCCAGGCCTATTATAATGATCAAAATTACTAGCACACTTGCAAGGTTCCAAATGAGGGAGATTATCAAGATATGATGTACAATGGAGCTCTGCGATGTTCTTGGCTAAGAATAAGAAATCACACTTACTACTCAGAATTAGATTGATAGTAGAGCTGTTATTGCTTTTATAAAGCCCCTCCCAAAAGAGATTTCTCAAATCAAAATGATACAAACTTAATGTGACCTGATCGTACAAGGATGGTGAATTGGGAGGGGAGGAATCTACCTAATGACTTACAAAAGAACCAAGTTATTCATATTCAATTCTTTATACCAAAAATCCTGCAGTATTATTCAATCCTGCAGTATTATTCAATCCTGCAGTACCAAAGCAAAAACAGAAGCGTGGCTGGTCGGCTACCTGTGGGCAAAATCAAAATTCATGTGACGATTCAACTCCTACAACAACAATTAATAATCTCTTTGAAGCTTTGAATACCCTCCTCCAGCATGAAACACGCTAATCAAAACCCTCCCCCGTGTGGGAGGAATGTTTCCATGATCCCTACCTCCCAAAGCTATCAAATTCTGCATCTTTTGGCCTCTTGCCATACCTATACTGATATTTCCAATCTTGGTTGTTTCCATGAATATTCGGCCGTGTTCTATCAGTTAAATGTCTGACATTATGATTGTAACTGTTATTCCCAGGCCTATTATAATGATCAAAATTACTAGCACCCTGCTGGTGCCTGCTCCATGAGTTATTTCTTGCATCACTAGCAAACCCTTTAGTCTTCCAGGAGGCATTGCCACCTTGATGCACTTTATCTCTCGAGGCATTGTCTACCACACCCCTTGCATCACTAGCAGATCCTTTATTCTTCCAGGAGGTGGCAACTTGATTCGCTTTAACCTTCCAGGCACTGTCCACCATACCCCTGTTCCTCTGGTCAATGCTACTGTCCCAAGGATTGCCATCATTGTTCACCTTCCCAAAATCGCTTAAATTCCACTGGCTGCATCCTTGTCCTCTATTTTCAGTGAATTGTTTATCATGTTCCCAGGGATTACCCACATCACCTGAATCTTCAATGTGGCCTTCTGTCCAAACAGAACTGGAATTCCTTGTCCTTTTATTTTTGCATTCCAACCAATCATCACGTTGTTTCATATTCGGAGTGTGATATGCCCAATCCAGTTCCTCAATCATTTTAGAATCCATGTCAGGACTCCAATCAATTTCTTCAATATATTTGTCTGGATCAGGCAAACAGATGTCACTCTGATGACCATTAATCTCCACCCAGTAACGTCTTTTGGCATTGTCGAATGCCTCTTCACAAGCGGAATCATCCCAATTGACTACATTGGTATGACAATAAATAAAGTTCTTGGAATCAACTATTTTACCCCATGGCACACAACCAATCTCTTTGCAAAATTTCTTTTCCCATAAAGGAATACCATCTCGCCAATACTCTACATGAAGAAGAAACGATGAAATTAATTCAGAACCATTAAGTTCACTGAAGGATTGATAATATGGATGAGGATTATACAAAACGTGATGTTATTTGATTTTCTGTTTATCCAAAAAACAAAAATTCTACGATCACATATTTCCAAACACTTTAAAATCAGTGAAGAGATTTAAATAAATGGAACATTTATAATTTCAACCCATAATATTCAGTTTAGGTTTCATTTTAAATCCTGAAGCTCTAACACAAACAATTTGAAGTTTTAAAAATTAGCCAAATCAGCCCCTGCCAACTCTCTTAGGAGTTGGGGACTTCGACAAACAAGTAATGGTAATTAACTGGTGATGTGGCATCTTTTATTAATATTTAACAATAGTTTAATCTAATTAAGCTTTTATTCATTGAACTTTAATGCTTATGGTGCACCCTCCTCTCCCTCCCATCTTTCTGATCCCTTCTTTCTCTCTCCACTTCCCTATTTTCTCCCCCAGAATCTCTGTCTCCTCCATTTTTGGATCTTCTTCTTCCTTCTCTATTTCCATATCTTTTTTGCCACTACATCACCCTTAACATCTCAGTGTTACTTTCTCTCTCTACAATACTTGACATTAAAAATGCACGAAAGGGCACTGAATCCTCCTCAAGTTCCATGTCTACATATTCAGATTCAAGAAGTGGAAGAGTGATTAGATACAATTTTGTTTTAAGTTTAATTGAGTGTTAATTTTAAATCAAAACTCGCTTTGTGGAAATCTCTCTTGTCATTTCTAATCCCACAAACCAATGTAAGTCACCACTTGGCCTAGTCTGTATCCCAAAATTTAACAGAAATAGAAAAGAAACGAAAATTTTAAGGTTGTACCATCAATTTCATCCACGTTTGCTACAACCAGCATTTTTCATGAGATTTTTTCTTGTAATGTAATAAGATGGTACATGATCTTATAACAGTAATCATCAGCAGTTTCTGTGGTTCATATATTGATGAGAAAATGACCTTCTATTAACATTATTAATCAACTAAAGCTCAATGAACATAAGAAATAAGCAACACTCTTATCCCTAAAACACCAATCATCTAGAAATATCGGACTTATTCTACAAATTGGGAGCAGTTCTAACAAAATTAGAAAAGATCACTTCTAAGTTTGATAACGATTTGTTTTTAGTTTTAAATTTTTGAAACTTATGTTCGATTTCTCTTGATTTTCCAATTCTAAAAACAAAAACTACTTTTTCTTTTTTAGTTTTCAAAACTTGAGTCCATTCTTTAAAATAATATCCAAATATGGATAACAAAACATGGAAACTTACCGTGGAAGTAGTGTACATAAGGTTAATTTTCTAAAATAAAAAACCAAATGGTTATCCAAATGAAGCCTACAACTTCCAATGTCCCGTTTAACATCTTGTTCACACAGCACACTGATCACAGTCACTTTCCTCATCTTTCCAAAAAAGTGATGCAAAAAAGAGAACGTAATAAGATGTTGCATTGCATTTTGAACTGGCAGAAACTACCATAAACAGTAACTTACTGCCCGTACAATAGCGGCAGGCATCACAGATTCACAGCTTTATGGGAAAAAAAAGACATTCTTCAAAACAGAACTGACTAATACAACCCAGATGTCCATTCAATTCAACAGCTGAACAAATGAAAAAAAACTACCCAGTATCCAGTAATCAAAGAAATCGAGTTCCATGAACAGAAAAATTCCAAGAATCGGTATTGCACCCTAATTCTAAAAATAAGAAAGGTCGAAAATCACCTAGTGGAGGATCGTGATCGTAATTTCTTATCGCCGACCATTGAGGCTTCTGGTACCGAAAATTTCTCCTAGGCCGTTCTCTCCAATTACCCATTACATGAAACGAGAAACGCAGATAAAAGATTCCGATCGCGCGGTGAAAGTGTCAACAGATAAAGAGCTCGAAGGCAAGAATTGAGAGGGAAGCCATGTTTGGGGGTAGAAAGAAACAGAACAGAGTGAGATTAGAAGAAGGCGGCGAATCTGTAAGAAGAGAGACTATAAACGGCGAAATTTGTCGGAAATTGAAGTGAAAACATGTGGGATTTGAAAGAGAAATAGAGATTAGAAGAAGAAATAAATAAAGATTAGGGGGAACTGACCGACTCCTTTTGTTCTTCTTCTTCAACACGTTTCACTACCTCCATCTCTACTTCCATTACATTTACGCTAAGCTTTACTCTTTCTTTGCTTCTAGTCCTTCAACTTTCAATTTTATTTCTTATAAATCGTTAGGCTTTGAAAAATATCTAATATAATATACTTTTAAAAATATTATTTTGATCTTCATCTTTGAAGATCGTTCAATCTTAATCCTTATACTTTCAATAAATCTCAAAATTTAATCTCTCACAATCAAATTTTATCGAAATTGATTTGTAAATAATAATAATAAGTTTTAAGAAAAAAAATAAAATATGTGAATATATTTTCAAAATTTATAGTAAAAATGTTATATATAACGAAAAGTTTTTTTAAAAAATCAACAATAAACTAGTATTAAAGATTAAATTTAAGATTTATTGGAAGTACAAACACAAAAATTGTAAAAATTTCAAAATAAAAGAGTAGAATGGTATTTTAATATGTATTTTTTAACTTTTATTTTGGATCTAATAAATCTGGATCAATTGGATAGGTGGGGTAATTTTTGGAAAAAATTAGGGAAAGGAGGTTGTTTAGAAATAAATTAGGAAAATGATGTTGTTTTTTTGTTTTTGATGGGGTGAATCTCTTATTATTATTATTACAAATAATAAATTAGATTGTTTAGAAATAATAAAGGTGGTTGTTTTTTATGAAGTTGTTTAGAAATAAATTATAAATAAATCACTCTTGTTATTTTTTTATTTTTTCTTTTCTAAAAATTTTCTATCTATTTACTTTTTTTTTTTTTTTTNAGTATTGAGATGGTCAAATGTTATGTTTTTGTTATAAAATATAATTTTATTTATAGATTTTTGGGTTTAATTCGTATTTGATCCCTAAGTTTTAAAATGTTATATTTTTAATCAATCAATTTTGAGTAAGTTTGTTTCAATTTAGTCTAAAGATTTCATGATATTGCAATTTTATCTTGAGATTTGAATTTTGTTTCAATTTGATCTATAGGATTTAAGATTTACACTTTAACTTCAACATATCATCATATATATACTACTAAATAATACAATTAAAGTTTAAAATTGTTACAATTTCACCATGGAGTTTTTTTTCTTTTTTTTTTTTTTTAAGGCAATACTAGTAAGATTTAATTTTTTATTCAATTTAGTTGATAGGTTTCAAGATTTACACTTTTAACTTCAATTAATTTTAATAAGATGTATTTTTTATTTTTAGATTTTGAATCTAATTTCTATTTGATCCATAGGTTTAAAATGTCATAGTTGTAATCAATTAATTTTGAGTAAATTATGTTTCAACTTACTCTCAAGGATTCACATGGTTACAATTTTACCTTGAGATTTAGATTTTATTTCAATTTGATCTTTAGATTTCAAGGTTCACGCTTTAACTTGGATTGTTTCACTAAATACTCACTTTCTGTGAAACCCAGATTTCTAGTTCCCTACTTAAGCAGGTAATTAAGGGAATTAACTAAGTATGAGTTAAATCCTATGTTAAAGATAAGGAACCATGTGTTTGGTGTTAACGCATGTGTTAGTAGAGGTTTGAAAGAGATTAAACCAAAGGCAACCACGCGTTTGTGAGGTAGGACGCATGTTGGCCAAAGTATTGGCAAGAAGCATTGCCTAGAGTTAATCATGCATTGAGAATGCGTGAGTGAGAGTAAAGAGAGCAAGATGTTGAGCACAAGGCGCTAGGCAGACGATCGCGTAGCAAAAGAGCGGCGCTACATGATGAGGTAGGCAATCGCATAGCAAAAGAGCGGTGTTACACGATGAGGTAGGTGATCGTGTAGCAAATGCGCGAAGCTAAGCGATGAGGTAGGCGATCGTATAGCAAATGCGCAGAGCTCAGCGATGTGCTAGACGATTATGAAGATGTGCGCAGTGCTAAACGATGAGAAGTGATGCACTAGATGATCGAGCTATACAATAGGCAAAGACACTACACGATCAGTGTAAGCTCTATACGATAAGCGTGGAAGCTAGACGATAGCGTTAAGCATTGAGTGGGCACTAGACGATGAGCGTAGATGCTAAACGATGCGCAGACGCTGAGCGATAGACTACACGATGGCGCTACACGATAGGCGGAATACTAAGCGATTGGTGTTGCACGATAGAAGCAGATGTTGGGCGATGGACGCTATACGATAAGTGATGCGTTATTTTATGAAGTGAAATTATGTATGATATGCGATGGTGAAATTGTGTTGAGCACTCAAGTTTCCTCAGCAAAATCCAAGTGTAAATTCCACTGAGTTTCCTAGTAAGTCCAGGGTCGAACTCAAGGACTTACAAAAACAGGTTGCGTTGGTAATTTTTGGGAAAACTTTACGGTAACCGGATAAATAAATAAGTTGTTGGGATTGTTGTTTGCGGTGATGAAAAATAAATAAATGTGGCGGAGTTTGAAAAGAGTTGAATAAATGGAAGATGCGATGAGTATGCGGTGAACGGGTTGAGAAAAGTTTCGGCCAACACTTCCTAGGATGCGTTCATGCTATGCGATCATGCAACATGTATACAACAGTAAACCACCTCTCGGTGCGAATGCCACGGCTTCTAGAACGCATGCAATATATGCGATAAGTCTACAGGGCCTACACATAAGTCTCTATTCCTATTTATGGGATGACAAAATGATATCCACACAAATATGCGACCACATAATATCATACCTATCTTAGGGTACATGTGATGTAATGTTGACAAACAGAGCTTATCTCTAAGTCTCTATCTCTTGTTTATGCAGTATAATCTCGCTCTCTCGAGTCTAGATTCTAACCTAGCTCTCTCGAGTCATTAGGTTCTTTATTTATACTCTCTCTCGAGTAGCTCTAAAGGGGTATTGGGCACAACATAAAACACGACAATTCTCATGCATTGATGATCCTAGGTCATGTTAGCTTAGTTCTTCTCAACCCATTCAACTAGTTTAGCTACTCATGCGTACTAAGAGAGTGAACAGATGTAGAATAAGAATTTTCATTGTATAAATATAAAGATGAAGTACAAAATAACAATGCAAGAATAGAATAAAGAGTCTGGTAGCAATCTCTTGCTTCCTAGGCTTTTACACTGTCTTTCTACTCGTGTTCAAAAGATAATCTCGCTCTCGCAAGAGTCAGCCCGCTCTCCGCTCTTACGCCTCAAGGTTCTCTCTCGAGTTTCCTTGAGCGATCTCCGGCGTCTTTACTCTTCTCTTGCTCCGCCTTAAAATAAAAAGGAAAAACTATGGACAAAGACGTGCTGAATTGATGGAACTAGTTAACCGCTCCACCCCTTTTCTGAAGGATGCCTCTGGTATTTATAGAACTTCTAGGGTGAAAGGTGGCTTCTCTCTCATGATTGCGCAGATGGGACGGCTTTAATTCCTGATTGATGCGTCGAATATTTGTCATCAAAAAGTTGAATGTACTTGTTCGTTAGCGGTTGTCAACTTAATTCGGATATGACTGTCATCAGCTTTCTGTTCTATTGTGATTAATTATGTCTTTCACTCAGATGCGCCCACCATGTTACACCGACCAAGTTGCGACAATCCTTCTTGGACAAATGTTTGCGAGCACAATCACTGCAAAGCCTTGTGGTAATGTTGCGCTTGACCAATGATTTCCTATGATCGTAATTTCCACCTTGCGTCAACGCATATTCTGCATAAAAACATAAAAATCAACTGTTCCTATGCACTGAACGCATGCGACCGAAATATAATAAACTTAATGCTTTTTGGATGCAATTTAACATATTTTATCAACGCAAGCCAGCATTGTTTAAGAACTTAACACTATGATAACGTGCATTTTTGCTCGTTATCACACCCCCAAATTTATACAATGCTTGTCCTCAAGCATAAGCTAAAGATTTCCTTTAGCAAGTCAACCGCAATATTCTTTTCCTAGATTTCTCAAGGATACTTCGTTCAAATCCTATATACCAAAGTTTCCCTAAGCCTTATTCAAGTCTCCTCTTAAAATATTTCTAAGACCTAGGGACCGCAAGTTTAACCTTCAAAAAGACTTTACTAACTTCCAGGACATCGCATAATTTATTTCAAAGAGAAAAAAAAATTTCCACTGGGTGTCAAATGTTTTTATCCTTGCATATTTCTTGACATTGTTATTTTTTTCTGACCTTGCGCTGATCCAAGTGCCTTGCCTTCGTTTTGGCTTGCCCCCACGTGTGTCATGCGTACATCCAACTACGAGCAATGCGCTCTTCCTTAGACTAAACTCATACCTCTTTGGCAGTGGAGTTGCGGTCATTTATTTATGCGTTGATCCTGGTGACTTACTTTCGTTTTGGCTTGCCCCACGTGTGTCATGCGAACATGCAACTACGGGTGAGTGCTTTTACAACTTAACTCTTATCAACATGGGTTTCCATTGCATTGACAGTGGAATTTGTATATCTCTAAAATCTTCCTCTTTTTTTTAAAAAAAAATAGTAATGTCGAAAATAAATACCTCACCCCAAATTAAAATGCGGGCAATGTTTCTCATTGCCAAAGGATTGAATAAGTCATGCGATGTTTTAAAAAGCTTATAAAAGAGTTTGAAAGAAAGCTGACAAACCCCTAACTTCTAGAAATATTTCATGAGGTGACTATCTTAAAGTTAAGTTGACTCTAGTATATATGAAAGACATAGAAGCATATTTTTCATCATTGAAATCATACTTGTTAAAGATACAGAATGCGGTAACTTACTAAATTTATCCATGTCATATGATTGCGGTAATCAAAGAGGATGGGATGATAAAATTTTTAAAGCTAAAATGTGATGTGATAGCGCAAAATTTGAAATAAAGTGAAGGAAGAATACAACCCCCAAATTTGCGTTGTCGCCTGCATTGTATATTGACACATCCATCTTTGCGGCGATCTATCTTCTTTATATTATGGTGACAGAATAAATAAATTGCTTCTTCGTGCATCATCTCCGCAATCCAGCGCCTTGATCGTTGCAAGAAAAACAGAGAGAGGATCAAATAATTTTAAACAAAACAAAATTCTTTATCGCAATCTTCAGTTTTTTTTCCAGAATAATAATAAGAGTAAGAATCGATAAAGACTGAAAAGATATAGTAAAGATATAGTGAAAATTCTGAGTGGTAGAGAAGAATTGAATATTCCATGATTCCCAAAACTTGCGTCCCTGGTGGATTGTGATTGTCTGATAACGTAGGGACCTCCTACTTCCCTCTTTATTCAAATTTCTTGAGTTCCACGGAGTCGACTTGGCGATGCCAGCCTTCTCGATGATACGCCTTTACTCGTTGCCCATTAACTTTGAATATGTTGGTTCTGTCATCATTTGATAATTCAACCGCGCCATGCGGAAATACCCGTGTAATTACGAATGGTTCAGACCAACGTGACTTTAATTTTTTCGGGAAGAGCCATAGGCATGAGTTGAATAGTAAGACCCTCTGTCTGACCTGAAGGTTTTTATCGCATATGTGCTTGTCGTGCCAACGCTTGGTGCGCTCCTTGTAAATCTTTGTGTTCTCATATGCGTTAATTCTCCATTCTTCTAGCTCGACTAGTTGCATTTTTTATGCTTCTCCTGCTATCTTCAAATCAAAATTCAGCTTCTTTTCTGCCCATAATGCCTTATATTCCAGCTCCAGAGGCAAGTGACATGCCTTACGGAATACCAACATATATGGGAACATACCTATGAGTGTTTTAAATGCTGTCTGGTATGCTCACAACGCATCATCGAGCTTTGTTGCCCAATCTTTTAGTGAAGGCCTTACTACCTTCTCAAGTATCAGCTTGATTTCTCGATTGGGCACCTCGGCCTGACCATTCGTCTGCGGATGGTATGCGATGGCCACTTTGTGGAGAATGTTGTATTTGCGCAGCAGCTTCTTATCAGTATGATGGACAAAGTGTGACCCCTCATCACTTATGATGGCATGGGGAGTGCCAAAACGAGTGAAAATGTTCTTCTTTAGGAATTGAGAGACTACCGCCGCATCGCTTGCGGCGCATGCCCTGTCTCTTATACACATCTAGATGTGTATAAGAGACAGGTGGTGCGCTGTCCTCCAAAGTGTACACCATATGGTGAGTCATGGCATTGCGATAATATGCATTGTTAAGCAGCATTTAGTACGCATAGTCACAAAATCTAGTTTGCCCCCCTTTTATACAGATTCAGCTCATCCCAGTAATAATGTCTGCATTCATGTTTGAGCTTCCTCTGTTGGTGATAGGTATAATCTTCAGGAAATTGTCCGCAAATCAGATAGTTGACTATGTCAGCGTACCAAGGCAATTCTTCAATATGGAACAGCTGCTCATCCGGGAACACCGCACTCACCTCTGATTCATTGCGGCCAACTTCAAGGTTTTCCAATCTGGACAAGTGATCCGCAACTTGGTTCTCTGTTTCCTTCCAGTCAATTATCTCTATGTCAAATTCTTGAAGAAAGAGAATCCATCTGATCAACCTCGGTTTTGCATCCTTTTTTGTCATTAAGTACTTTATTGTCAAATGATCAGTATGGGTGAGTACTTTTGTCCCCAACAGATATGCTCGAAATTTTTCCAACGCAAAAATTACCGCCAGAAGCTCTTTCTCTGTAGTGGTATAATTTTTCTGAGCAGGATTTAATGTTTTACTCGCATATGCGATGGGATGCAAGACTATTTTTTCTCTTCTGTGCCAAAGCTGCTCCCATCGCATACCCGCTTGCATCGCATATTATTTCAAAAGGAAGTGTCCAGTCCGGTGCAATTAATACGGGTGTGGTGATCAGCGCATTCTTCAATACTCTGAATGCGTTGAGGCAGTTGTTGTCAAAATCAAATTTTCTATCAGCCTCCAATAACGCACTCAATGGTTGTGCTATTTTCGAAAAATCTTTGACAAAGCATCTGTAGAATCCAGCGTGCCCCAAGAAACTTCGTACAGACTTCATGCTTGTTGGAGGTGGAAGTTTTTCAATTACTTCGATTTTTGCTTTATCCACCACCAACCCATCCCGGGAAACCTTGTGCCCTAACACTATGTCCTCTTTTACCATGAAATGACATTTTTCCCAGTTAAGCACCAGATTCGTCTCTTCGCATCTCTTTCGTATCTTCTCTAAGTTTACTAGAAAAACTTCATAAGTGCTCCCATAAATAGAGAAGTCGTCCATAAAGATTTCAACAGAGTCCTCAAGGTAGTCTAAAAAGATGGCCATCATGCACCTTTGGAACGTGTTTGGTGCATTGCAGAGGCCAAACGGCATGCGGCAAAAAACAAATGTCCCATATGGGCAGGTGAATATGGTCTTGTCTTGGTCTTCTGGAGCTATCATAATCTGATTGTACCCGGCATAACCATCTAGAAAGCAGTAAAAGTCATTTCCAGCTAGACGGTCTAGCATTTGATCAATGAACGGTAGGGGAAATGATCTTTCTTTGTGGCCACATTCAGCTTGCGGTAGTCCATGCAAATGCGCCACCCAATGACGGTTCTTTGCGATATTAGTTCGTTGTTTTCGTTTGGGACTACTGTCATGCCACCCTTTTTCGGCACACACTGCATGAGGCTGACCCACGTGCTATCTGTTATAGGATAGATGATGCCCGCATCTAACCATTTAATGATCTCCTTTTTAACGACTTCTTTCATCATAGGGTTGAGTGCGTTAATGTTCGATCGTTGCCTTGTGGTCCTCTTCAAGACGAATTGGGTGCATACAGTATGCTAGGCTAATTCCTCGAATGTCGGCGAGTGTCCAGCCAATTGCTCGCACATGTTTCCTTAGAATGTTCATCAACACGTTCTCCTGGTCTTCGTTAAGCGCAAAGGAAATAATAACTGACAGCTTCTCATTCTTCCCCAAAAATGCGTACTTCAAATGATTTGGTAGGGTCTTTAATTCCAGTGTTGGTGGTTCTACTAGGGATGGTTGCATTGTTTTTCTGTCTTCTTTTTCTGTTGACTCTTCTTCTTGGTTTGCGATCATCTCTTCTTCTTTGCTTGTTTTTGTTATGATCACATTACAGGCAACAACGGATGCGTTGGCATCCTCTTCTTCATTCTCTTCGTCAAACTTTTCTTCTTCAATCCAGTTCTGGTCGTCATCTGAGTCATGCAGGTCTTCTTCGTCGGGAAACTTTATGGCACGGATTATGTTGAACTTGATCTTCTATCCGTTGATGCTCAAAGTGATCTCCCATTTATGCACATCAATTTGGGCACGACTTGTTGATAAAAATGGTCACCCTAAGATGATGGGCATATCTTTGTCGGCCTAATAATCCAAGATGTTGAAGTCAGTTGGTAAAATTTATCAATGGTGATCAACACATCCTTCACCTTTCCCTCTGGATGCACCAGAGATCGATCGGCCAGTTGGAGAGTCACGGTTGTGGGCACCAGTTGCCTCACATTCAATTACTTAAAGATCGACAGAGGCATCAAATTGATATTGGCTCCAAGGTCACACAAGGATTGCCCAATGTACAGTCCTCCTATGGAGCAAGGTATAGTAAAGCTCCCAGGATCGCTCATCTTCGGTGGAATGATTGATTTCAAACTTTGCGTTAAAGCCACCGTGGCAAACTTACCAGCTCCTCTCTTCTTGGTTACCATATCCTTCAGAAACTTTACATAGACAGGCATTTCCTCAATCGCTTCACTGAATGGAATATTAATATGTAATTGTTTTAACATAGACAGAAAGCGTTGGTACTGTACCTCTTCATTCTTTTTCCTTTTTGGTCTCTACGGGAAAGGTGGTAATTGCACTCTCACGGTCCCCGCCTCAGTTAGCTTTGAGGTCGACGCAACCTCTGGCTCTATTGCTTATTTTTCTCCTTCTTCTTCTTGCATCACTGCAACTTCAGGATTTGCCGCAATGGGAGCTGTCCGACTAAGCTCCTTCTTTTCTCCCTCCACAGTTTTCCCACTTCGCAATGTCGCAACCTGACATTGCTCTTTATCTGATCCCTCGAGGTTGCATGGAAGTTTTGTTGAACTCGACAAAGCCCCTTGCGGTCTGTTCTTTAGCTCACTTGCAATCTAGCCCATCTGTAATTCTAGATTGCGGATGGACGTAGTCTGACTTTGAAGCACCGTTTCATTTTTCTCTATATACTGTTTCAATAGGCTTTCCAGGGAGGAAGATTGCAGTGGTTGCGAGCTATTTGCTTGATTGCTTGTCTGACCGTTGTTGCGTGGGAAGAATCCTGGTGGCTCTTTTTGCGCCATGGATTGGAAGTTCTGTTGCTAATTCTTCCATGCAAAATTGGGATAGTTTCTCCTCCCGGGATTGTAGGTATTCGAAAAGGGGTTATTTTTCAAAAACTAAATAGATTGTGGATTCTGTGGGCATTCTTCCATTGCATGCCCATCACCGTAAGTCACACATCTTGCGGTGTTTTGACTAATTGCATTGATTTGCCCATTTTGCGGTGTTGGGTTGCCGATTGCAATTCCCTAAATTAAGTTCATCATTGCAGTCATCTGATTCTGTAGTGAAGCAATAGCACCATTACTTGCGTCATTATCTTTGATTCTCAGTCTCTGATCGCTATCCCTCCAATCTTCGTAGTTCTTAGAGATGCAATCCAAAATATTCTTCGCCTTGTCATACGTTTTGTCAAGCAGACCACCAGCGGCTGCCAGACTGACAGTAGTCTGCGAAGCGAGATTCAAACCATGATAAAAGATTTCCATCTGAAGGCAGTCTGGTAAACCATTGTGTGGACAGTCCCGAACCAACCTTTTAAACCTCACCCAGGCATCACTGAGCAATTCATTCAGTCTTGTTCAAAATTTGTTATGAGTTTCCTTCGTCTAGCGTTCTCAGTAGGCGAAAAATATTTCTTCATAAATTTCTCTACGACCTGTTCCCATGAAGTGATCTCTCCCGGCTCGAGAGAATACGCCCATTTCCTTACCTAATCACAAAGAGAAAATGGGAACAAAGTTAGACGAACTTCTTTAGCAGAGATGTTCGGGAACACAAAAGTCTTGCAGATTTCGATAAAGCTACGAAGGTGGGCATGCAGGTCCTCGCCAAGCCGTCCTCCGAATTGTCCTGCAGTCTGGATCATCTACAGCATCACCTGTTTCATTTTGAATATGCTTCCATTGAGGGCAGGCCTCATGATTCTTAGATAGAAATCATAGAGGTTTGGCAATGCATAGTCCTTAATGGGTCTATTGCGATCGTTAGCCAGAAGAATTGGATTCGTCATGACGTTGTTTTCGTTTGGTGCTCCGTTTCCAAGCTGCTCCGCCATCTCTTCTTTATCTGACTGTTATTGTTGGCAGTCTTTAATCTCTATCTGAATGTCCTCTCAATCTCCGGGTCGTAATTCACCAGAGATTGAGAGTCTGCAAAGAATTCAGAAAAATTACTGTTAGCACACTATTTTGTTAAAGTCCTTGGCAACGACGCCGAAAACTTGATGCGTTATTTTATGAAGTGAAATTATGGATGATGTGCGATGGTGAAATTGTGTTGAGCACTCAAGTTTCCTCAGCGGAATCCAAGTGTAAATTCCACTGAGTTTCCTGGTAAGTCCAGGGTCGAACTCAGGGACTTGTGAAAACAGGTTGCATTGGTAATTTTTTAGAAAACTTTGCGGTAACCGGATAAATAAATAAGTTGTTGGGATTGTTGTTTGCAGTGATGAAAAATAAATAAATGCAGCGGAGTTTGAAAAGAGTCGAATAAACGAAATATGTGATGGGTATGCGGTGAACGGGTTGAGAAAAGTTTCGGCTAACACTTCCTATGATGCGTTCATGCTATGCAATCATGCAACATGCATATAATAGTAAACCACCTCTCGATGCGAATGCCACGACTTCTAAGGCTAGAACGCATGCGATATATGCGGTAAGTCTACAGAGCCTATACATAAGCCTCTATTCCTATTTATGCGACGACAAAATGACATCCACACAAATATGCGACCACATAATATCATACCTATCTCTAGGTGCATGCGATGCAATGTTGACAAACAGAGCTTATCTCTAAGTCCCTATCTCTTGTTTATGCAGTTATAATCTTGCTCTCTCGAGTCTAGATTCTAACCTAGCTCTCTCGATTCATTAGATTCTTTCTTTAAACTCTCTATCGAGTAGCTCTAAAGGGGTGTTGGGCACAACATAAAACAAGACAATCGCATGCGTTGATGATCCTAGGTCATGTTAGCTTAGTTCTTCTCAACCTATTCAACTTGTTTAGCTACTCAAGCATACAAAGAGAATGAACAGATGTAGAGTAAGAACTTCCATTGTATAAATATAAAGATGAAGTACAAAATAACAATGTAATGATAGAATAAAGAGCCTGGTAGCAATCTCTTGCTTCTCAGGCTTTTACAGTGTCTTTCTACTCGTGTTCAAAAGATAATCTCGCTCTCACGAGAGTCAGCCCGCTCTCCGCTCTTACGCCTCAAGGTTCTCTCTCGAGTTGTCCTAAGCGATCTCCGATGTCTTTACTCTTCTCTTGCTCCGCCTTAAAATAAAAAGGAAAAACTATGGACAAAGACGTGTTGAATTGGTGGAACTAGTTAACCGCTCCACCCCTTTTCTGAAGGATGCCTCTGGTATTTATAGAACTTCCAGGGTGAAAGGCGACTTCTCTCTTATGATTGTGCAAATGGAACAGCTTTAATTCCTGACTGATGCACTGAATATTTGTCACTGAAAAGCTGAATGTACTTGTTCATTAGCGGCTGTCAACTTAATTCGGATTCGACTGTCATCTGCTTTCTGTCCCATCGTGATTAATTATGTCTTTCACCCAGATGCACCGACCAAGTTGCAGCAATCCTTCTTGGGCAAATGTTTGCAAGCATAATCACTGAAAAGCCTTGCGGTAATGCTGCGATCGACCAATGATTTCCTATGATCGCAATTTTCGCCTTGTGTCAACGCATATTCTACATAAAAACACAAAAATCAACTGTTTCTATGTGCTAAACGCATGCGGCCGCAATATAATAAACTTAATGCTTTTTGGACGCAATTTAACATATTTTCTCAACGCAAGCCAACATTGTTTAAAAACTTAGCACTATGATAACGTGCATTTCTGCCTGTTATCAATTAGCAAACGCGTTAGACTATAAGGCGTCGGTGTTAAACGATAGAGCTAAACGATGGGCGCAGTAGTTAAGCGATAGGCTATGCGCGAGATCGTGGAGAGCAAGATCGCTGAGAACGAGATCGTTTACTAAATGATTAAGCTACACGATTAGGCGTTAATGCTAAGTGATAGACGATTATAGTGAGAGACTCATTAAACGATGAAGCTAAGCAATGAAGTGCAAGAGTTGCACGATGGACTAAACGATAGAGCGGTGCTAAGGCTTGCATTACCCCAGACTGATGAGCTCATCTAGACAAATGGCTATACCAAGAGATGGTTAGACTTGAGTTAGTAAGAGTTGTACGAATTAAGTTTCATACAAATGAAGTCTTATGCATGAGGAAGAAAACTCAAGTAGGTGTGTGGCATGGAAGTAGATGAATGGTACAAACACTCCAAAGTAGGAGGTGTCTTACATTGAGACTTGGAAAAGATGATGAGGATCATTTTCTTTGGCCTATAAATACCACCACAAGATGTCTCTTTAAGTCATAAGCCAAATCCTCTTCAAAGAGCGTAAGGAAGAGTGTTAGAAAGTGGATTTAAAGGAGACCATGCGTCAGTCATGAAGTTCCAAGAGGAGGAGATGTTGTCGAACAGTAAAGTCTGGAAGTAATATCAACTTGGGACGAGGATTTCTCCCAAAATACTCGTGTGTTTGGAGTGATTTTAAAGCCACCTGAAAGCTCTGAGAGTCTAGTTTTCAGGGTAGTGCTGCTGGAGAAAAAACTCCAAGGAATCGGGCTGGAGAGTGAGGAAAAGACAGAAGGGTTGAGCTATCGGGTAAGCTTGAGCCAGTCCTGATTTTTTGAGGATTTCAGCCAAATCACAAGAAGTACTGAGCTAAGATTTTAAGGTAAGCTTCATGAGACATTTTAGAGAATGTTTGTAAAAGGAAGTATCTCGAGATAAGGTTTAGAACTATGATTAATCTGAGCTTAAAATTACATCTAGAATTTAGGATTCAAAAGATGAGCCCGAGAAAATCAAAGAACTTCTAAAGAGAAAGATTCCTAACGAAGTATTTACAATGTTTTTTTAAATAAACCATGATTTTAAGAAATATTATTCTCATACTAGCTAGTTTTACAAAGTAGTTTTCCAAGAAAACTATGTGTTTATGTTTTCAAATACATGCCATGTATGAAAGTTTGTTGAAAAACTATTTATATGTGTTTAATTACACAAAGCACGTGTTAGCATCTTTAAAGACATGTTTTCTATGCATTATGCTTTACATGCTTTAAAGAGAAAGTCATTGCATGACTAGTTTTACTTGAAACTCGATACCGAGGGACATTTGAGAAGGTATCTGAGCAGCTCGATACTGAGGGACATTTTGAGAAGGTATCTGAGCAAAAGTACCTAAGGCATTATGGTACTTCTTTTGCATGAGAATCCGTTTTCTTTCTTAAGTCACTCACTGGGCTAGCAAGCTCACCCCGTTTTCAAATGTTTTTCTTCCTAAGTAGCAAAAGGTGAGGAGTTTCAGGGCACTGCTAAAGTCAAGGTCAAGGTCTGCACAAATCACAGTCACACTTCCGGGGTTTTAAGAGTTATTATTGTAAACTCTGTAGTTAAGTCTTGAAGTTGTATAAATATTACATTGTAGTAATAAAATGGACCTACTTAATCAATTGTTGTTTATCTCCTTGACTTAGAGTTTAATGAGTGTAGTAAAAAGGTTCAAATGGGCAGTAGATATCACAAAAGGTGGTATCTGCGGTCCCTCACGCCTCCCCTCGGGCCTAGGAGGCGAGTTCGGAGCGAGGTGTGACACTTTCAATCTTTGAAATTAATGTCAATTAGTTAATTTAAAATAATTCCCTATGAAATAAAATTTTGAATTTATTTTTTTGATGAAAAATATAACTTAATTTTAGTTATAATTATTTTAAATTAACTAATAGATATTACTACTAAAGACTTAAATGAAAAACTAAAGTTAAAAGTGTAAATCTTGAAACCTATCGATTAAATTGAAACAAAAATTAAATCTTACTAGTATTGTTTTTTTTGCCAAAAAAAAAAAGAGAGGGAGAGAGAGAGAGAAAGAAAGAAAGAAAAAACTCAATTTGAAACTGTAACATTTTTAAATTTTAATTGTATTACTTAGTAGTGTATATATGATGATATGTTAGATTAAAAAGCAAATCTTAAATCCTATAAACTAAATTGAAACAAAATTCAAATCTCAAAGTAAAATTGTAACATTGTGAAACCTTTAGACTAAATTGAAACAGAACTTACTCAAAGTTAATTGATTAAAAATATAACATTTTTAAACTTATGGATCAAATAGAAATTAGACCCAAAATCTAGAAATAAAATTGTATTTTATAACAAAAAATAACATTTGACAATCTCAATACTAAAAAAAATAAGTTTAAAAGACAAGGAGACTAAAAAATAAATAAAAATAGACAGCACCCCATAAAAAACAAACAAACAAACAACACCATTTTCCTAATTTATTTCTAAACAACCTCTTTTCCTTAATTTTGTTTTTTTAAAAAAACTACACCTCTTGTCTAATTAACCCCAAAGATTATGTGACTAATACCACACTCAATTTTAGAAAATATTAAATAGGTAAATTATGTATTGAGCACAAAAATGGAAGTTTATGTACTTATTCTACACTTTTTAAAGTTGAGTTTGAGTTCAAGTACTAACTTGTAGTCTCTAAAGGGGCATTTGGGGTGTTGATTGGGTTATAATAGTCAGTGTTTACTATAGTCTATAGGTTATAATAGTCAGTGTTTATTATAGTCTATATGTTATAATAGTCTGTGTTTGGTGTGCAAATTATTTTAGTCTGTGTTATAATAGTCTGTGTTTGGAGTGCAGGTTATTATAGTCTGTGTTTGGAGAGCAGGTTATTATACTATGTGGTATAGTAGTCTATGTTTGGTGTGCAGGTTATTATAGTATGTGGTATAGTAATCTATGTTTGGTGTGCAGGTTATTATAGTCAGTGGTATAATAGTCAGTGTTTGTTGTGCAGGTTATTATAGTCTGGGTTATAATAATCTGTGTTTGGAGTGCAGATTATTATAATAGTCGGTTATAACAGTATGTAAACTAAATGCATGCTATCTTAGTATATATCATAATTGATTCTACTTTTTCATATATCAAAGAAAAAAAATATAAATGAAATATCATATTTTCACGAACCTAAATAAAATTGTTTGTTCCAACAATTTGTATAAAATGTGTTGAACATTGCATTGTCCATTCCACCAATTTTAATTTTGCTTGACGTATCAAACTTCGTGAGCATGCAACAAATAAAATTCCATTCTCTTCAAAAGATATTAATCATTGCCCAACACATTAATATATGTAGAGATAGAGAAATTTTACAAACAGCAAAAAAAGAAAACCAAATCACATTCATGTTCATCAAATAGTATGGAGTCAAACATAAAAAATATTATAAAGTACAAATCATAATTTAGATATGTCCAAATTAAACATGGAAAAGCAAGTGATGAAAATAGTTGGTTAGGCGTTGTCTAGAAGAAGAAGCTTGCAATACTCCAATTTCATATCCGTTGGAACAGACAAAAAACTCCCCATATTATGCACATTGCAGAATATGATATTCATAAGCTTCACCTTGTAAAACCTGAACCCTAATTACTTTAAGTAAGAGTAAGTAATGTGATGTCTTCTAGTGAATTAAATGAAGCCATAGTTTAGGAGGGAGAGAAGATGGAAGCAAGAAGAAATAAGTTCTTGTGTAGCTAAGTGTAAACCCCGAATTCTAAGTTTCCTAAACGAGCATGTTTAGCCAAAGGAATGATATATTAAATATCTAATAAGTGAAAAAAAAAAACCATGTTATTTATAAGAGTTGTTGAGAAAGGAAAAGAAAAACACAAAATAAGAAAGCTCACTTATTGGTTTGGCACGTGGCGGTTAATCCTTGAATTCGGGAGGCGATAGGAAGATTAAAATGGAAAAGGAACTTCGAAAGCTTGGCTTCGGCAATCTACATGAGCAAATTTAGTGAAATCAGTGCTATTTGAAAGCTGGGAGAATCTAGTTTTCGAGGTTGTCTTGCTGGAGAAATATTGCAGAAGAAGAGGAATAAAAAGTGAGGAATTTGTAGAAGAGGTAGAATCACAGATTAATCAAGGCCCAAGGTGAAGATTGAAAGCTCTAGGTCAAACTATAAGAAATTTTTGGCTGAAATTTTAAGGTAAGATAACTCAATTCTAAACATGTTTGTAGAAGGAAGTTTCTTCAAAAGAGGGCTGGATTTTTAGTTATGAATTTTTGAAGTTGTAACAGAGAAGCTGTGCATAAGCAGAAAACTACTTGGGAAGAACAAGCAAACAGCTCACATGGAGAATAAGGATCTCGCTTATGAAGGAAATCTCACTAATTTTGTGCTGAGAATCTCGCTAATGAAGGAAATCTCACTAATGAAGGAAATCTCGCTAATTTTGTGATGAGGAACTCGCTCTAGAAGAAAATCTCGCTAGAAATTGGGTTGAATCTCGCTGGAAAGGTGAGTATCGCTAGGATGAAGGATCTCGCTCATGAGGAGGATCTTGCTCATGAGGATCTCGCTCATGAGAAGAATGCACTCATGATGAGTATCTCGCTAGCAAAGTTGTCTTTGATGATGGAAGTTCTATTAGTAAATGAACTATTTGAGGTATTTTGCTAAGAATTCTAAGTAGTTAACCGGGAATTATGTCCTTTCAGGCCAAAAAGAGCTAGGAGAGGCGTATAACCCGTTAAGAGGCCAACGAGCTGTGAGTGACCATGTGATGCTTTAATGTTTTAATGATTTAGAAACTATGATTTCTTAGAAGCTATTTCTCATGCTAAGTGTTCAAGTGAAGTGTCAAGCAACATGTGTTTGAAGCTATTTCTCATGCTAAGTAAAGCATGTTTTCCACGGACATTGACATGATTTAACTATGTTATCTTGTCCAAATACTTTCATCAGGTTTTATTAACTCCATTTTCATGATGTTTACTAATGTATGGGTTTTCCAAGTATGTTTTCCATGTCTAACGCATGCTAGTGGTTTTTACAAGCTAGTTCAATATGGTTTAAGCCAACTTATTTCACAAAGTATGAAGCATGTTTTAGGGTTAAAGCTAAGGTCGAATGAAGCTTGATGTACCATGTTTTAAACACCTAAGGTTGTCAAAGTACATGCATTGGTATTCCTAAACATAATGAAAAGGGATACTGAAGGTAGGGAAGGTATCCTAAAGAGTTTTCTATACTATATTTGAAAAATATTTTTTTAGTGCTTTTCGAGAACTTGATAGCTTAAGTGAGCCGGATACCGAAGGTAAGGAAGGTATCTGAATAAATGTACCAAAGGTGTTGACGGTACATAGAAAACACCATGTGCACGTTGGTAATACGACGTTAAGGGATTGAGCAAAAGGGTTATCCCCGACTAAGGTTGACCTTGAGGGTTAGATCTAGTAGTTCACTCTCAACTAAGGATAAATGGAGGATGACATAGCCAGGTCGCAAGGGACACAGGGGAATGTCAGGGCCACTAGGGGCGAATCCGGATTCCGAATCTAATCTTGGTCTGAATCCTGGGTCTAAGGTGTTACAGATGGTATCGACGTAGGGATCTCGCCTAGCCATAGTTCAGTATGAATAGATCGAAGTAGAGGTCTCATCTGGCCATGGTTTGGCGTTGGGAACTAGAGCAAAGAATGTTCATTCTCAACTAAGATTCAGGTTTCAGATACAATGGTTTTAAAGGTTTTATGTATACGTTTGCTTGGTATATTTTAGTTCCAGTATTATGTTTTCAAGCTTTCAGTCTAAGCATGAGATTTATGTTTTTATTAGTCACTCACTAGGCTTTTAGCTCACGTTTTCAAATGTTTTCCTTTTCAAGTAGCGGTTAGTTCCCAAAGGACTTTTCTGCTGCTGCTCTGCCACTCAAAGAAACAAGTTGAAGGAAGTGTAATTGAAAACCTGTATTAGTTAGTACACATGTGTCTGTCTAGTGACTAGTATACTAAATGGGGCTCACTAAGTTGTAATGTTCATGTATGATCAATGCTACGAAACCCTACAATGTAAATGTGTTACGTTCCAAGTTAATATGTTGGTATATTGATGATATGTATGTATTCAGGGTTTGAGTAAAAGTTAACAGGTTAGTTAGGTAATAAGTGCCAGCAAAAGGGTTAGTAACTGCTGCAGTCACCATTCCATCCAGGTTAAGAGGGTAATCTGGAGTGGGGTGTGACACACCTTCTGTCGGGTTTGTAGTTCTGGAATATCGTTAAGTTCATTCACAACCTTGGCACATAGCTCAACCTCTATTGCATGTTGCTCTTTCGGCCATTCAGCAATGGACTTCAGTTGGTCATTTTCAAAGTCCATTGCATTCTTAAAAACCTCAACCAACTCGGACTGATATCCATGACGCTTTTTCTTACTATCCCTTGATGAATTGCCTCCTTTGGAACCAAAACCAGTCGGGGTTCCATGGAACTCATCCTATGATAGGTCATGTTCCTGTGAATCATCAGTAGAAGTACCTTCATGTATACACCCTGGCACATTTGAGGCTATGACGCTTTCTCTTACTACCCCTTCATGCATACGCCTTGGCACATTTGGAACTATTACTACTATTCTCTATTTTCTACTTTTTAACAAATAAGTTTAAATCGTTATCTACGGACTTTTAAGTTTGTTCACC
Source organism: Benincasa hispida (assembly GCF_009727055.1). Lineage (NCBI taxonomy): Eukaryota > Viridiplantae > Streptophyta > Magnoliopsida > Cucurbitales > Cucurbitaceae > Benincasa > Benincasa hispida. The sequence continues at coordinate 33,648,547 of NC_052360.1, read as the reverse complement.
TTAATCCTTAAAGAAAATTAATTTAGATATAATTAGTAGCTGTTACTTTACTAATAATTTATCAATAAAAAATTTTGTTTGCATTTTTATCAAATATATTCAACCATACCAAATGAAGCTATAAAATTTTGTTCGCATTTTTATCAAATATGTTCAACTTATTATTTTTTTTTCTAATCAACAACAATAACCATATTCAATTTTACGCAATGTTGTCTAATAATTCCATTTTTTAATATGAACATGGAAATTAAAATTCTCATTGATAAAATAGTATTGATTTTAGTAGGTTTCATTTCAGGCTCATGATCAAATCTTGAGTTTTCAATGAAAAATTAATCAATAAAAAGAAAAATGTGATGAAGCCTAACAAATATTTAGGAAGAAAATCAACAAACACGTGTCGATTGCATCGAGTATGACGTTCAAAATAACCGAGTATAAAGTAATCGAACATCGAGTATGGCGTTGATATGATCGAGTATACACGTGTCAATTGCAGACGTATCGAGTGACCATGAAGCTGGATATCGAATGACCTTCAAACGTGTTTTGAATTCAAAATAATCGAGTATGACGTCGATATGATCAATTATACACGTGTCAACTGTAGGTGTATCGAGTGACCATGAAGCTAGGTATCGACTATCGAGTGACCTTCAAATGTGTTTTGAATTCAAAATAGTCGAGTATAAAGTAATCGAGCATCGAGTATGACGTCGATATGATCGAGTATACACGTGNCATGATCAAATCTTGAGTTTTCAATGAAAAATTAATCAATAAAAAGAAAAATGTGATGAAGCCTAACAAATATTTAGGAAGAAAATCAACAAACATTCAAATGTGTTTTGAATTCAAAATAGTCGAGTATAAAGTAATCGAGCATCGAGTATGACGTCGATATGATCGAGTATACACGTGGCGATTGCAGCTTTATCGAGTGACCATGAAGCTGGGTATCGAGTGACCATGCATCGAGGAACGTGTGACGAGCCATCGAGGATCGAGTAATTGGAGTAAAATAATCGAGCGCATAGGAGTAAAGACAATGAGGGAGAGTAAGAAAACGGACCAAAATAATCGAGCACTTAAGGGGGCGTTTGGTTGGAGCCCCAAACGTTGGGTGGGTTATTATAGCCCACCCACCCAACTATAAATAGGGGGCCCAAACGCCCCCTAAGTTTTTTTATCTAGCTTTTCATTTGGTCCTTATATTTCAAAATGCTAAATTTTTAGTATTTAAGTTTTGTGTTTAATTTCAATTTAGTCCCTACATTTCAAAATCTTACAATTTTATCCATGATATTTGAGTTTTATTTCAATTTGATCCATGAATTTCAAAATGTACACTTTTAACCTCAACTTTTCACTCAATACTCATTTTTAGTCTTTAGTGTTAATGTTTATTAATTAATTTAAAAAATAAAAGAATTAAAATTAATTAAGATTCACTATTATTTTTTTCTACACAATCAAAATTAACTTTAAAATTTCATTTTATTGTTACTTTAAATTAAATTAAAAAATTAACGTCAAATACTGAAAGTAAGTATTTAATGAAAAATCAAAGTTGAAAGTGTAAATCTTGAAATCTATAAGACCAAATTGAAGCAAAACATAAACTTCAAGAGAGGGGTTAAATGAGGGACAGAAAGAAACCCTATCCTTTTATTGGACAAATTACCATTTTGAACCCTAAGAATTGGGCAATATATCAAAATGTAGTTCAATTTAGTCACTAATTTGATAGCTTCGTTAAATTATTAAATTGTTAGAAATAGCATTAAAAAGTTATTAACTATCGATATCAAAACCAAAACAAACCTTTTAAAAGTAGTATATTTGAATCATAAATTTTATGCTAGGTGAAAATCCTGAATAGGATAAGACCAACATAAGACTAAAAATTATAAGTTTTTAAGGTTTTGATTGTTTTGATTTTCTAGATAAAATTTAGAATTTTTTTTTAGAGATTTTAGAAGTTTTTTAGATTTTTTTTAGCTAAAAAGTTAACGTGAGATTTTTTTTTTTTTTTTTTTTTTTTTGAACTTTAAAATAAGAAGATCTAGAGCGAACCACTAGAAACCAAATTGGGGACTAAAAAAACTATGAGCGAATAAAGGTCTCTTTAGTAGCATTTAAAAGCAGAAATTTGAAAACAAATGATTTAGTGAAAATGGAGTTGTATTTGATGTTTTCAAATATGTGTTTGATAACAGATTCAAAATTTAATTTTAATTTAAACAATTGTTTAAAATGTGTTTGATACTATATATTTACCAATCATAAAATTAGTTGTAGTTACCCACTAATATTTAGTTGACAATAAGCTATTATTAATTTGTTTTTAATATGACTTGTGTTTAAAAAATTTATATAGTTATTATTTTGTAATATTATATAATTTATAATACATTACATAATGCACATTATATTTTTTGAAACATGAATTGAGTTTATAACCTAACACGTCTTTCTAAATGTTTTTATCTTTATTTAATATAATTATGTATTTTAAATTTTAAAATTCAAAATCTGGATACAATGAAAATATAGAAATATTATTTTCAGAATTTGTATTATTTTGATCACAGAATCCGAAAACATTTTTCGAAAAATTGAATTCGAGTCATCTGCAAAACAAATACTTACTAAATTCAGTGAATCTAAAACATAAAATAGAATGTGGATTTTATACCAAACAACCCCTAAACCATCCCTCTTTGAGGAAAATTGATCATACATGATGTGAGGATATTGACCAAAACTTTCGCTTCTTTTTTCTTTCCATATTCAATCTCGGTCATCGTCCTAATCAAGATTCTATTGAGAAAATTCAAAAAGTGGGTGATTCTAGTGTGTTATTAAAAGAAGTTAACATTTTATTTTGGTCTTAGTACCGATCCTCGTCGAGATACATAAGTTTTTTGTGCTATTTTTTATAGTATCCAACAAAGATATTGATGTGAGATATTTTAAATCTTAAATAAAATTATAATTAAAAACATGGGAACGACAATGGAGCTAGGAAAGGAAAATGTAAAAGAGGATAAAAGGAAACTTTTACTCTCATTCATCATTTAACATATCATTAAATGAGTAGTATGAAAAAAATTTCATGTTACTATAATACTAGAAATTTTTTCGAGGAGAGAGGCTACAAGTCATTTTTTTTATTATATAAAATGCCACATCATCATAGCCACGTTAGCATCTAGTTCTAATGGAGCCATTAATTCAAGAACCAAATTGAATTATTTTCCAAATCTTAACAGTAAGATTCCACAATTTTGAAGCCAAAGACAAAACAACATTTGTTCAAACTTCAACGACTAAAAAAATGTAATTTACTAAAGCTTTAACTAATCTAATCTTAATTTAAGTATTTTTTTTTTTCCAAATTGAATCTCTCACTATAGGTGAATATATATTTCGTTTGATGATAAACTATAATACGTTATGGGTTGCAAAAATTGGGAAGGAAAAGAATGTTATCTAGGAGGGGAAAAAGAACTTTGAATTTCAACCAATTTCAATGAGATTTGGAGAAATGGAAACTTTTTTCCTTAGACAGCTTTTTTTCAATAATTTTTTGCAGGTTCACCAAGTATTATGCCATGTAGTTTTAGTCTCTAGTCAATGTTAACATTCATTCTAATGTTTAATGATTAAATGTAAATTATTTAAAAAAAAAAATAAAACAAGAAATGGAAAATGTTTATACATGATCATTGATGACTAAATTAGAACTTTTTAAACCATAGAGATAACTTCATAAAAAATATGTTAAGGATTAAAAGATATATTTTAGCATTAAGTTTGGTTATCTTTAGTCACAAACTATGGATAACTTAGTAGATGAGGTATTTATTGTCTTCTTTAAAGTTGAAGATTTGATTCTCTACCTATAGCCTACTAATTTGTTGTATTCACAACTTTAATATGTCGCAATTTAATTATTGTAGTTTAAAATTTGAAAAAATTTAGCTTGAGAAAGGCAATTACTTAGATCCTATTGACATTTCATTCTTCTTCTACATATGCATAATCATTGTTTTTGTACGTATAATATCCAAATGGTTCTATGCTAGACTCTTCATTATACTGTAATAAGATTCTTTTTTTATAAGAATAGAAAAACTAGTTGTTACTGTTATGGAAGATTTTGGACTAAACGGTAGAAGCGACATAGTAAGAAGAGGAAGCTACCGAGCTAAAAAAAACGATAGTAAACATACAACCAACCTAACCTAGAAGATGAGATTAACTTAAAGAAAAGAACTAAGTTGGCTTTAAGCCAAAATAGCCCGATCGGCCTCGGCCTCAGCCAAAGATGAGACTAAGGCCAACCCTTTTTTCTTTGGTAAATGGAGTGTACTTAGGCTTATTGAGGTCGAGGTTGACCTTCTCCATTTGGTGAATAGAGCATACTACGACCTATTTTGGCCTTAAAAAGTATATAGTTTAGGCTAAAAGGCCGAACCAACTTCCCCATCTTTGGCCCTCCAAATTTGATGAACCAGACATGTTATATATGCTCTGGCCCATTTGGCTTGAGAGTTAACCTAAGACTTAGGAACTAGATAAATGCTCTAGGTTAGAATTTCACTATAAATACACCATTATGACTAAAGAGGAAGTAAGTTCATTCTAATACTCAAACTCTTTGCTTGTTACACAGTTACACTTTCTGACTTAAGTATTGGAGCCCGCATGGCATGCACCACACGAATGTGCAGATTTTTTTTTTATTTTGCAAGTCACATTCTTCTCCAAATTACAAATTTATCGTTGTTGTCACATAAAGGTCATGTGTTTTTCCCGTTCAAATTCAGGCTTCAACAATTAAAAATTTAAATAGGTGTTAAATACTTATATAAGAAAGATTAACTAACTAAATAGTTATTTTAAAAAGTTAAAGAAAGATATTTTTAAAATAAAATAAAAAATACGTGTCACGTCAATTTCTTTTATAAATTAACAAAAAAAAAACTTAACGAAAAGACCAAGATAAGAGTATGATCAATGACAAACCTTAGGGGTAAAATTGTTGAGTTTAAAAATTTAGAGACTCAAATACAACCCAATTGAAACTTAAGGATAAAAAACGTATCTTTGTTAAATAAGTATTATAATTCAATTTTATTTTTATTTTTTGAATCTTTCGCACTCTTTCTTTCTTTTCTTTTACATCTTTATCATTCTTTGAAATATTGTCATTTGGTTGTTGGCATGAGGTTTTCATAAAAATTCTAATGCTCTTTGTTTATAGAGTTTCCATAAAGCAATATGGGCTTTGGTTTGAATGGCCTTTGGGCCTAATCCGTTAGATTTTTTATTTGGTTGACTTTTTGGGCTAAAAGAGTATGTTATTGGAAACGAACCCAAAAACTATGACCTAATTGGACTAATAAGCTAATCTCCTTCTACAGAAATTCCAATGGATGGCTAAAATTGGAGATTTTTTTTTTTTTTGGCAAATTTAAAATAAATATCTACATATTTTTATGATTTTGTTTTTTTTTTTTAATTTGAAATAAATATCTATGATCTCGTTTAGTAACCCTTTGGTTCTTTACTTTTTATTTTTGACACTTTTTAAAATTAGACATTCGTCCAATCATTTCTTTATTCAATTCAATGATAATGACATAAACACATGACATTACGAGATTCACCAAATTTTGTTTTCAATTTTAGATACATACATGCAACTTGTAATTAGCCGCAACTCTAATAATTTATCATCTCGTCATTAATTTAAGAGAAATTATGTGGTAATCTATGATTGATCTAAAATTTCTTATTAAACATCATATTACGCTTAAATACTTATTAAATTTTTTTTATATAAAAAAAAGTGTTTGCCTACTTGTTTCGAATTTGATATCATATTTGATTCATAGATTTTTACATTTTTTTTTTGATAAAAATGATAGGGGATTAATTAAAATCACAAATATCTTAATCATTAGTACACAATGACTATTAAGTTATGCTCGACTTAAACCCACGTTATCATAATTTGAAGCAAAATTCATATTGAATGTAACACGAAAATTTAGGCCAGGATGGTACGAACTTATATTTGTGTAAAGTTTTAAGAATTAAAAGGACCAAATTAAAATGAAATAATAATTAATACAATTTAAATTTAAAGAACCCAGAGATTTAAAATTAAGTTAAATCCTCCCATTTCACATCTAATTGAACTAAAAAATTATTGTTTGTTTTATAAATACTTACTAAAAAATTGACGTATAAATTATAAAATTACATAAAATTGTCCATTTGTTAGCACTTTTTAATAGTAATCTTTTAATATTGGTCATTTCAAAATAGAAAAAATATATAAATAACAAACTAAGTTCCTTTTAAAATATTCAAATTTTAGCTATATATATATATATATATATTTTGTTGCAAAAGAAATTTTGGGTATAAATATATATAATAATAATTGCAGGATCCAACTCCACAAAGAAATTTTAGTTATAGTTTGAAAAAATATTTTTACAAGTAGATTATGGTATAATAATATTTTCAATAAACAAGCATTTTTCTAAGCAAATAACGAGCATAGTTTTTAAAAATAGAAAATCATAAATGCTAAATGATCTAATATGTTATTGGAATATAATTAAAGGTTGATTTCAACTCTACTTTTGTTATAGATCATTTTTGAATCAAGAATCTCAAGCTCGGGAATACGTGAGGGATGTAAGAAATGGGCCAATGGCCCGAAGAGAAAGAAAATGAGAGTCACAGTGGGCAAATTAGGCTAAATAGACCAACTGGTCCTCATCGGTCGAGGAGAAGACGAGTCGGGCCGTTTGGCCTAAACTTGCTCACTTTGGCCTGGGGCAGATTGGGCCAAATGGCCCAACCTACCCCCTGCCTGAAAATAGGTCCAAGTCCTCTTGGCCGACCCGAATTTCCCTAATTTTAGCTACTCTTCCTAACCCCTTCTGGGTTTAAGATCCACTATTCCTAATTCTATTTAGGCTTAGGTTCCACGATCTACAATCCTATAAATAGGGGGTAATAGACACATTTCCAGATAAGTTCTTCTCCCCATCTCTAACTTGCTCTGACCCTTTGTCACATACTAACTTAAGCATTGAAGGTTTTGTGTCAGGCACCACACCGGTGTTTTCTTTTCTTGTTTTGCAGGTCGTCTTTCTTCCCTGAAATTATAAATTTACTCTTGAAGTCACATGAAGGTTAAATGAGTCTGCCTGCCTAGATTTTGCCATCAACAGCTGACATCGCCTGTGGGAAAAAATGTTACAATCCTACTCATAGAAAACTTGAGGAAAAAAAATGCCAAAGGAAACAAGTGAGATGGATAGGCATAACAGAGATAAATCTGACTAAAAACGACATTCCAGGAGGACAACAGAGTCGTCAGTAATGAAAAAAAAATCATTTATCTAATCAATACCAACATCTAATCCACGTAGAACATTCCATTAACTCTCAATAATATACAAGGTGAGTTGTCATATGATCGTTAGAGACATAAATTTTTACTTCTTAATCTTGAATTTAATAGATGAAAAGTAAAGAAAAGAAGTAGTTACCTTTATTTTCTTCCCCTCAAAACCCTAAGCACATGTAAGAGATATGTGCCTGACAATTTGAAAGTTTTTGAATAGTTTAAATGAAAAAGTTTAAACTAAGACATAATTGACATCAATTATACAACTGATGAGCATTATATATAATTTAACATAAAAAAAATAAATTATTATATTTTGTTTTTTGAAAGTATACAACAAATTATTAAATAGATTTCTTTTACTATTTCATATATCATGTCTTCTAAAGAGACGATAAGTTTAGAACCTACTATATTAAGGGAGAAATTCACAATCTAACTTATTATAGAAAACTTCTCATTTTCCATTTTAGTACATTCTTTTTATATATGAATAGATAAAGTGAAAACTAGTTTCTTTTCATGAATTATAAAAAAAAAAAAATGTTGTTATTTTAAACTAAATTAAAATTTAAGTAATTTATTTTGAGTATTGTGTTATTATCTAATTTCTAAACTTAAAATAATTTTCTAGGGAGATATCCCATAGGAAATTAGCATTTAATTGGTAAAATTCTAGAAAATAAATAAATAATTCCTCTCAAGAAACTTGATCTCCAAAAATTAATGGAAGAATGTAATGGGTGAATGGAATGTGGATGAAGAACCATTCTCTACTCCTACCTTACCTCGATAACGCTTTTATTAACTAGTTATCTAACATAGTCTACCACATCATACTGACTAAATCAAATTTTATCTAACTAGTAAATATGTTCTTTAGTTATAAAATGTGAGGTTGAAGGCTTGAAACTCTGAACAAATTGTATAATGTCTTAAACAATCGATCTATTGTCAAATTGACAAACGAGTCATGTTAATTATGTTCATTTAATGGTACTAACAATGTAGAGAACTACAGTGAGTCTGACTCAATAATAGTTGTCATGTATTATTTTTCTTAAAGTCGAAGGTTCAAATCTTCAAATCTTCACTTGTATTAAAAAAATAGAGTGAGTTACATTATCAAATTCAAATAACGAGAATGTAAACTATGTGAGGTAGAAAAATCGAACATCTAACCTGAAAGTCGATAGATTAAATTAATATTTTTTTAAGTGGGAGTTAAATTTTTAAAAATGAAAATAAGGGGGGAGAGAGAGAGAGAGAGGAAAAAGAATAATATAATATGTGGGAATTTATGTGGGGAAAGATGAAACTAAATAATATTCCTGAGCCAGAGAGAAAGATGAGAATATATGATGACAATGCCTCTTTGTGGGACCCTTTACCAGCTGGCTTCCCTGCTCCCTTCAACAATTATGCTTTGTTTTCTTTCTTACATTCTCACATTCTCTCATCTCTTTCACTTCCTCAATTCCCCATTTTACCCTTCATTCTTTAACATTAAATTAAACAAAAATAAAATTTTAAACATACACATGAATTATTACCCTTCTATTAAATTTTCGTCCACGTCTAAATATTTTCATTGGTATTTCTACATCTTTATAGGTTCGATATCTATGATGGGTAAATTGATATTTTTATTATATCGTAGAAAAATCCATGAAATATTAAAAAAAAAACAAATTATCGGTGGTGTAACTATTATATAAATAATAGATACATTAAGGGTTGTTTCTAAATATAGAAAAATGAGTTAACTTATTTACAAATACAGTAAAATATCACTAGCTGTCAGTGATGAACGATGATAGACAAATTTACTATGTTTGAAAATATTTTCAACAGTTTTGCTATTAAAAACAATTATCCATATGCTAACTGATTTAAAAATCACAAAATATTTATTTACTAATTTAAATTTAGCTTTTGATTTTTTTAAATTTTTTTAGAAATATCCATTGATATCACCAATTTTATAAAACTAAGACCTTGATATTTTCATCGAGACATTTTAAGTATTGGTTGTTATAATTACTTTAGACTTCAAAATTATTTGGAATCTAAAGGGAAAAGAAATCTTAACTCTAAAATTGTTAGGTTATATATCAATTTTAACCTTAAATTTTCAATTTCATTAAATTGAGCCTCAAAGTTAGATAAGTGTTACAAACTAAAAAATTAGAGAAAATAACATTATATATATATATATATATATAATTTTTTAATATTGGCAAAGGTATTCCAAATTTGTGCAAAATGGTCACACTTATTTTTGTGCAAAATTTTATTTTATTAAAATTAACGAGTTTACGAAGATTTTACATGATTATCAGCTAAATTTAGTGAAGATTGAGTGGATTCATTTAAGAGATTGAGGGGATTTTTTTTAGTACAATAAGGGTAAGAGAATTCGAAGTACCAACTTTTTGGTCGCTAACATATTTATATATATATTAGTTGAGTTAGGTTAACTTTGACAAATTAGTAGAAAAATTAAAAGTTAATTTTCCTATCCTTCACGAATAGATGTTAGATGTTTTTTTTCTTTTTTTCCTTAAAAAAAAGAAACTAGTGTTGAGCTTAAATCAAGAAATCAAAATTTTGCGTTTTTCTCTCTGAGTTTTGTTATTTAGATTAAATATAAGTGTTGAGTTTTGTTTTATTTTGTTTGTTCTTTTTATTTTTTTTTTCTTTCTAAATTTTAACGATACTTGGATGAAGATTTAAATCTTTGATGTTTTAGTTGATGTTATATATTCTATGTCATTTGACCTATATTTATATTGACATGAGTACAAATATATATATTACAGTATTTTGTAGAAAAAGGTATCAACTTGTGTTAGATGAATTTTTATTTTTAAATGGATTATGAGGGATATAAAAACACGATAATTTTTTTAGTAGTTTTCAATATGAAAATTACAAGAATACAATTTTTTTTTTAAAAAAAATACATTAAAGATTTTTTTTCTCAAGAAATATATCCAAATAACCAATCCAAGGTTGTTTNAGAAGTATGTTGCTTTGGAACACTACTTTTGGTATGTTTTCTTTTTATTCTTGCAAATATAGGAATGACACTCAAAATATTAATAGATATAACACAATTATATAAATATAATAACATTTAGATCCAGGTCTTGAAGTTTACTAGTGATAGATTATATATATCGTTGAGTCTATTAGCAATATAGTCTATCATTTATAGATTTTGCTATATATGCAATTCTTTTTAAAATGTTGTTATACACTTAATTATTAATTCTAAAAGTGTTATTTATTGCAATTTTCTTTTTACATATGGAGTGGGAGATAGATTCTCTTACTTTAAGGTTGATAATACAAATATTATATAGTTTTATTTAGATTTAGTCTCATTATTGTAACCACCTATACCAAAAGTCTCCAAGCAAGATAATGAAATGGTTATAATTGTCCTTTCATGAACTCAGTTAGCACACAAATATTAATTAATACCCAAAGATTACATGCATACTATCTTTTTGTTTCTCAACTTAAAAAGGGATGTTGAGTAGAGATTAACAAGCTTTTTATGTCATGATTTAGTCCTAAATGGGCTTTTGATTGCCAAACTTTTAAGGTTTCTTAAATAAAATATGAGTTATGTTCATTTTTTTTTTATTAATATATATGTAACTTAGATTTGAAAAAGTTTTCAAAACCCTTCCATTTTACTCAACTTTCCTGGTTACCAAATTGTTTATTATAATTTCTGTACCCTATTTTAAAATTTTGCTGAATGCGTGTGAAATCACTTATTATAATTTTTTTACCCTATTTAAAATTTTACTTGCGTGTCTACTCTATTTAAATTTTCTGTTTGTGTTTGTGCGCGTGTGTTTGCATGCGTGCGTGTATCACCGATAGTTTGTTCAGGGTTCTAATCTCAATGGTTGGCAACTAAATACAAGGGTTGCACTCATTGTTGGACTTAACCCAACACCTTACGACATGAGCTTACAACAGGCATGCACCACCTGTGTCCATGTTCTCAAAGGCATCCCTCTCTTTCAAGAGGATTCGTGGCATGTCGAGCGCTGGTAAGGTTGTGTGTGTATATGCACACGCGCATGTGTGTGCGCATGCACATGTGCGTGTATGAGTACGTATGCATGTTATTTGTTTTGATTTTATCTCTACGCAATTGTTTGTTGCAATGATACATTAATGTAGGAACATGCAAATGTTTGTTTTCACCTCGAACTTGTTTGAATGGGTAAAAATTAATAATAATAAGAAGAGTGTTTACAAATTAAAATTGTCCAACTCGTTAGGATTTAAGTTTTCATCTTGACATCAAAGTGAACATAATTCAACTGACATATAAGTGTGTTAGTAATTAAGACGTTTATGGTTTGGATCCTCCTATCTTGTTGGACTAAAAAAAACATCATTTCCACCAATTGTAAAATTAAAAAAAAAAATCAAAATAAAATTTGAAGCATGAGGTCTTATTTGGTGATTGTAAATGTAATGGTAATATATTAAATATGAAATTTAAAAATCAATATTGACTTTAATTATATATTTTATAGTTACAATTAAAAACACTAAATATTTATTACAAGTTTCTAATGGTTTTATTTTTCACTTGAAAATTCTAATAAAATCTGGATAAATGCTGAAAAATAAAAATATTTTATTTGGAAAATGGGCTGAAATTATTAAGATAAAATTAAAATTAGAAAATAAAAATATAAGCCAGGGGTTTTTTGGGTGTAGTTTTTAAATATGATTTGTAACAGAACATATAACTTTAAAAGTACTAAAATAACAAATAAAAACAATAAAATACTGTTACCACTTTGTACTATTTGTTTGTTTTCAGAACCAATTTAAAAATTCATCATCCTATCAAACAAATTTCCTCCATCAATTTTTTTTTTCTTTAAAAAATGTTTTTAATTACTACTTCTAATTTTATAAACACAACTCCATAACTTCTTAAAAATAAAACATTGAACAGTCTTAGAAACTTTTTTCTTTTTTTCTGGAAAGGAACATGTCTTAAATACTTACACATGGCTTGGTGCATGAGTTAGTACTTTGACTAATAATGAGTACATTATCAATCATGGTGAACCCCTCCCAAACAAAAAACTAAGTGTTTGATCACTATTTCGACTCCTTTCATAATCATTTGGTTTTTGGTTTTGAAAATTAAATCTATTTTCTCTCAATTTTTTACAATGATATTGCATCTACTTTAATATAATGATTGAATTGTTAGCCAAATTCTAAAAATGAAAACAAATTTTTAAAAGCTAATTTTTTCAAAATTTGACTCGATTTTTTAAACCATTGCTAAAAAGTAGATAACAAAAAAAAAAAAAAAAAAATTGGAGGTAGAAGTAGTGTTTATAGGCTTAATTTTCAAAAACAAAAATAAAAAACTCAATGGTTACCAAACGGGACCTTTGTTTTTAGTTTTTTGTTTTTGAAAATTAAGTCTATTTTGCCTTATCTTCTTACCATGATTTGCATCCTTCTTAAATGCAAGGGTTGAATTCTCAATCAAATTCCAAAAATTACTTTTTAAAAACTATTTTTTTTAGTTTTCAGAATTTGGTTTGTTTTTTAAAAACATTGGTAAAAAATAGATAACAAGAAAAAAGAGTCAAAACTAAAAACAAAAAACCATATAGTTACCAAAGAGGGCGTAAACTACAAGCTTAAGCATATTTTAACCATATGATTTTTTTTTTTAGTTTTTTAAATTAAGTTTATGAACACTCTTCATAAGTTATTATTTACCTTTTAAGGATGTTTTTAGAATTAAGATAAGTTTTGAAAACTAATTTTGAAATTTATTTTTGTTTTTAAAAATTTGGTTATGAATTCAAGTGCTCCCTTAAAAAATATAATATTAATTATAAATAATGGTGAGATAACAAACACAATTTCTAGAAACCGAATAGTTATGGTGACATAATTTTTAAACATGCAAGTTTGTATATAATACCATTAAAAGAAAATCCTAAACGTTAAATTTTGTATCTAATAGGTCCTTAAGGTTTAGAAGTATTTAATAGATCAAGGACGTTTAATTTTAGGTTTAATAAGTCCTTAATATATACGTATTTTAATTCATCTACAAGACATAAAATAAACTTTTGTATCTAATAGTACCTAGACTTTTAATGTTAAAAGTTACTATTAGTCCCTAAACTGAAAAAAAAATAATAATTTAGTCTTTGAACTTCGATTTGTAACATTTTGGTCCTAAATTTTAAATTTTTAACATTTTAATCCCTAAATTTTGCTACGTAACAATCAAATCCTTATACTTAAAATTTACAACAATTTAATACTTATTGTAGAAAGTAGCATTGAGATTTAATGAGATTTATTACACAAATAAATAGATAAACTAATTATAGATTCAATATTTTTATAAAATACAAAGTCTACGTCATTAAAAAAAATTGACATCTAATATTGATAAATTTATTTAGGTTAGAGACTAAATTGTTATGAATTTAAAAGTACAGAGACTAAGTTATTATATATTAAAATTTATGATCTAAATCGTTACAAAATTGAGAATACAACAATTAAATCGTTATAAATAAAAGTTGAGAATAAATTGTGACTTTTAACTGTGTGTATATTTGGTCAAAACATAAAATTGAAAGTGGATGAACAAACTTATTCATTACACAATTGAAAGTTTTGTAATTTAACTTGGAAAAGATAGTTGTTCATTCTCATATGTTAGAAATGAAGTGGCAATTCAGTAATTTGGTACCCAACAAGCCTTTGAATATGTTTGATGCATTTGAGAGAAAAAAAAGTAAAGGCTGTGACAAAAGATCAGAGGACCCATCTGAAGTCAAAAGGATTTTATTTTTCTCAAATGGCCACTGATGGAGGTTCCCACAAAAGTAGACCTCTGAGTCCTCTGCCATTCTTTTTCTTTTTACAATATGTGATTGAAAAGGCCCACAGAACTGGAAGCAAGCAACAGAAACTCATCTCAAAGAGCTAAGGAACACATGAATTCACAAACACATCAAATTATTGAGTTGACATCTTTTCACATTTTGCCCATTTGGGGTTCTTCTTTCAGTTTTTTTCTCTGTTGATTCTTATCTTTCAAAGTTTCTGATGATTTGGGGAAGATCTAGCTCTGGTTCCTGTTCTGGGTCCTTTTGCCTACTTGGTGTTTGATGAAATGCATCCTCCATTGTTTTCACCTCTTGGGTGGCTTCAAGCTCCCTTTTGATGAAGGTTCTATCAATGGCTTCCTCTACTTTTTCTTTTCTGTAATTGGGATTGAATTTTGAAGGGCCCTTGAGATACTGTTCTATTTCCATTGCTCATTGATCTCATTGGATTAGCTGATTGATTGTCTGCTGGTTCTCAAATGGGCAAGAAGAAGGGCTGGTTTTATTTAGTCAAGAAGCTATTTGTTTCAGAGACACAGCCAAATCCTGAGAAGGTAAAGAGAGATTGACATATAGCTTCATTTTTCAACATTGTCTTCAACTAATCATCAATGCCGATGAATTTGGTTTTTTTTGTCCCCAGAAGCAAAAGAGATGGAAATGGGTGTTTGGAAGGATGAGGAACAAGAGATTAGCCACACTGACAGCGCCATCGCCATCAAAAGCGACGATGAGAATAGAGGAGGAAGAGGAGGAAGAGGAGAGGAAGCAGGCTCTTTCTGTGGCAATTGCGAGTACTGCCGCGGCCGAGGCGGCGGTTGCAGCAGCTAAGGCTGCTGTTGAGGTTGTTTGGCTCACAGGGACTCCTCAGTCTCATCAACAAGAGGCTGCTGAGGAAGTCTTTAAGCCTCTCAAGAAGGCCCCTCCATCTGATCTCCTTAAACGTGAAAGGGAAATCCATGAGTTTGCTGCTATTACTATCCAAACTGCTTTCCGTGGCTTCCTTGTGAGTACTTCTTCTGACTGTACTTTCTCCTTTGCTTGAATAGAACTAGAATGAAAATGCTGAAACAAATTGGTACTGCTACTGTCTTAATTAAAAAAAGTAGCCCATGGAGCAAGATTTTAAACCTTGTACTCTAATTTTTTTCTTTTTAAGAAATTGAAGAAATAAACATTCAAGAAAATAGTCATTTATTTATTTTTTTTTTTCGGATGAAGATGAGACATATAAGATAAAAAGCCAAGAAACAACAAAAAAATGGAACTTCTATTAACATTTGTGTAAAGTTAGAAACACAAGGAAGGGAACGCCAGAACTTTTTACTTAACTTAGTATACATTTATAACAATAAGTAGAGAATGTAACTAAATGCATTTATTTTTCAAAAAACGGAAACAAACAACAAAATATGAAACGAAAAAGTTATCAAAAGACACTTAATCCTAAGGCATCAATATGTCCTAACTACTCGTGTATATGATTACAAGTCTTGACTCTCCAGCCTTGTCTACTTGGTGATACTTGTATTATTAAGTAAAGAATGTAAATTTTCAGGCGAGAAAAGCATTGAGAGCATTGAAAGGAATAGTGAGGCTACAGGCAATTATTAGAGGAAGAGCTGTTAGGCGCCAAGCCATTGCCACTTTGAAATGCTTGCAGTCCATCGTTAGCATACAATCACAAGTGTGTTCAAATAGACTTCATCTTCCTCAAAACACTTTCAATTCTCCTGAAACGAAGCAGTTTCAGAGCTGGAAAGATAGGATTATAAAGGTAGGCCAAGCCAAAGTATAGCTGTATTGGTTGATTTACTCTGTTAAAAATATGATTGGTTTGATGATACTATTATTTCTGAATACAGTTATTTAAGACAAGAAGTCGCTTCATAGACTTAGCTTGCATGACTTTACTTCTGGACTCTTCTCTAAAAGCCTATATCAATGGAGATGTTGTCCTTACATATCTAAGAAAGATCTTTTCCATCTCTAATGAAAGTAGGATTATGTTCCCATCAATAATTCTCCCACACAGCAGAAAAAGTACTAAGCCCAGATAACTTTACTCTTGAACTCTACCCTACATATTCAAGATCTTTCTTCTACCTGATGTAGGGCTATATTCACATCCCAACAGTTCTCACTCAAACAAGAAACCACTAAACTACATCTTAAATAGTTGTTTATTCATCCACTCTAGACCTCATTAACAAGCTTGCTCTTACCTAGATTAATTCCTCTTCTATGAAGCACATGAGTGTATTCACTAAAACTCAACCACGAATCACATTGTCGAATTACTAAAGACGGCCACTTTTTGTTGTTCCTTAACAAGTCTCTTCATTGTCTTCCTCTGAGTTTCTTTTACATCCTGCATCAATATTCAGTAGCAGTTTTATTCAGTCGAATTGTTTTCTTTTACATCCTGCATCAATATTCAGTAGCAGTTTTATTCAGTCGAATTGTTTTCCGATTCACCTTTTTTTCCTTACCATTTTTCATTGATTTTTGAAGTTGGATTCGAACGATCAAAGGTGGGATGATAGCCTGTTATCAAAAGAAGAAGCAGATGCAGTGTTTTTGAGCAGGAAAGAGGCAGTGATCAGGAGAGAGCGAGTGAAGGAATACTTATTCGCCCACAGGGTAAATAGTACAAATCATCAACCTTTCTAAAACAAACACTTACTGTTCTTTTGCTTCCTGAAGTCAAATTTCTAATCCTCCACCATTTTGCAGAGGTCTGCAGAATCAGAAAGAAAAAAAGTAAAAGGAAGATGGAGATACTGGCTAGACCAATGGGTTGACACCCAACTCTCGAAAAGCAAAGAACTCGAAGATTTGGACTCCATTTTCACCTCAAATCCAAAACACAAAGAGACAACAAACGACAGATTCAAACCAAACCCAACAACAAAAAATATGGACAGAAACATAGAAGAATACCCCAACCAATCTCCATCTCAAAAACCAGTTCTGAAACAGCTCTCTCACCACAAGAAGCAACGTTCATTGGGAGGTGGAATAGACTCAAACAGCTCATTTTCAAGCTCCCCACTGGTACCAACATACATGGCTGCCACTGAATCAGCAAAGGCAAAATCAAGATCCTTAAGCTCCCCCAAGCTAAGGCCAGCAGGGGGATTAGACACTTGTTCGGATGGGAATTCTCCATGCAAGACAAAGCAGCTCTGTTTAGTTTCTTCAATGGTGAGTGAAGTTGGAATTAGCAGTGGGAGAAGAGGTTTTCATCAGCAGCAAAGATCACCAGGGCTGAAGGGGCTTCCAGGGCCAACAAGATCAAGCAGAACTCTCACTAAAGATTTGAGCATTGATTCTGAGCATTCCTTGCCAAACTGGGATAGACAAAGTGCCTTCCAATGATTGTTTTCTTGTTGGGCAGATTGATATTAAAATGAATACAGAAACAGTTTGTGGTGTTGTGCTCATATATCTAATAAAAATGTGTTTGCTGTTTGTAGATCATGGATGTGCCTATATTTTTAATCATGATGATTTCTTCTTTTCTTTGTTATTAAACCATCTTCTTTATATTTAATCCTTATACTAATTGTTTTTGTTAACCTTTTTCTTTTCTCCATTAGTTTAACCATGCACTCTAGAGATTCGAAGAATTATAATGCTTTAACTAGTTGAATTGTGGTTTAGGAGGTTGCCTTATTGTTTTGGTCACGAATAAATTCTTCCATCAAATTTCTTCACTATCTTTTAACTTTTATAATTAACAATTTTAGTTCTTAACCTTATTTTATGACTAACATACGGATAACAATAGCTTTCAGTACATATATATACGTGTTAATATGGCTAATGTGAATTTAGCTTAACAATAATTGATATGTACTTCCTCTTTTGAATCAAAGGTTCAATCCTCCACAATTGTTGTACCAAAAAACTGTGTTAATGTGAAGATGTATTGGAGCTACATAGGTAAGCTAAACCAAATAATAAGTAACAAAATATTAACCATGATTATAATGGTTTTTTTCCTCTATTGAAGAGGTTTAAAATTAAAGTAGACATTCAAGAGTTTATTTAAAATAGTTGATTTTTTTAGGAGTTTATAGGTTTAAACAATCATTAGTTTAGAGACCAAAATAGAGTGAACCTAAAACATTAAGGTGCCAAATTAAAGTTTTAAATATTTGATCAAATCAGGATGAGTGGTGTTGATGCCAAATTTTGGATAGGGAAAAATGTATTTGACCTTCATGTGACAACAATTGTAAGTTTGTAATTTGAGAAAGAAAGGACCTGCAAAACAAAGAAAAATGGTTTCAATGTCAAAGTCAATACGTGAATTAAATAATAAAGAAGTAAGAAGTTTTAGTTATCTCATATGGAACCATAATGATGTGTTTATAAGAGATTTGATCTAGGGTCTAATTTAACACTACTAGATTAGGATATGAGTTTTTCTATTCCAGATAAGTTAGATCAAATCTTATCTTATATTTTTTTTTAGTACAACAACTAAAGAGTGGGGGATTAAACTTTCGACTTCTAGGTATGAACATCATGTCAATACCACTAAGGCAGGCTCATTTCGACTTTGACTTGCCCTTAATTTATCTAAGCAGAGTTTCCTTGTGACATCAATTGCCAATTGTGGTAGATTTTCACTTATTAGTTTAATCGGTATATGATGTCAATATTTTAGAAGAATGTAAGAAGGAAGAACTTAAATAAAAAATTTATTAACATAACTAAAATGTATCACTCAATTATTCTTCATGGATGTAATTTGTAATTTAACATTTAACACATTTTTTTCTTTTTAAGTACAATAAATATGGGTATAAAAATTTGAATCTAGGAGAAAAACCATTTTAATCACTTTCAATTCTTTAAAAAATATTCAACAAAAATCTACCAATGAGCATAAGTTTTATTTCTTTATTTATTTACCTAATTTGTAGACATTTACTATATGGATACGGATGTGAAGGCAACACTAGAAAATTTAA
The DNA here is from genome assembly GCF_009727055.1 of Benincasa hispida. Taxonomy (NCBI): domain Eukaryota; kingdom Viridiplantae; phylum Streptophyta; class Magnoliopsida; order Cucurbitales; family Cucurbitaceae; genus Benincasa; species Benincasa hispida. The sequence continues at coordinate 33,629,198 of NC_052360.1, read as the reverse complement.
GTTATGGTCACTAAATATACTTAGGTTTTTGTCAAATGATTAACAAGAAACTAATGGTAAGAAAAGAACCAAAACACTTTTTCATGCCAAGAAAAAAAAAATTAATTGCACGATATTTAAAGAAATTACTAACACAAACATAGTTCAGTTGGTATAAATTTGTATTGTTGACTTTAATGTCAGATGCTCGATTCCTCCACCCTAAATATTATAAAAAAAAAAAAACAAAAAAGCAAATAAATGGATGGAATGGAACGAGGGAGTTGGCACATTTTAATGGTTTGAAGAGCTTTATTTCAAAAAGAGAAGAAAGGAAAAAAAAAATGGGCAGAGAAAAGAGATGCAATAGAACCAATAAAAGAAGATAATTGTATACACAACATAAATACAATAATAAATGATAGGAAAGTTACACTTTTATTTAAGATTTTGGGTTTGGTAGCATTTTAATTTCTGAATTTTCAAGAAGTAAAATTAAAAAAAAAAAAACTTTTTGATATCTATTAATTTTCTCCTTATTATTTTCCCTCTCAACTTTCTCAATTCTCCATCCATGGCTGTAGCCATTGTGGCATGTTGATACCAAAATATTTAAAAGATTCGAAGAGGGAGAAAGAAAGGAGGATGGAGGAAAAGGAAGAGAGAAAAAAAATAATAAAATTATTTAAAAGATTTTTAAAAAAATAAAGAAATAAATAATTTTTAAGATCAATTTTATATAAATAGGTAATACAAAACTGATGACAAAAACTAAAATGTTATCCTCATACTTTAGGCTAAAATATCGAGTTTGAAAACTCATAGACCAAAGTGCAACTAAATCCAAGCCTTTCGGACTAAAAAGTATAATTTTTCCTAGATGATAATATAACTAGAAAAATACAAAGCTACACCATCTCCATGTAGCCCACATTAAAAATGCACGTGACAAAAAATTATTTTTTTTAAAAAATGAAGGTATTATTTTATCTTTATGTGATAAATGATGGGCTACATGGAGATGGATATAATCAAGGCTACAATATCTTCTTGCAAGTGAATGGGCCTTTGGTAGAACCATGAGCTTGGTTCGAAAACTTTGACATCAAAATGAAGTTGTCTCCTTAATAATCATATTAGCAAGTTGATCTTCAAATAGAATAAATCGAGTTGAAAAGTTGTTTTCGAGCAACACATTCATGCTTGAGATTACGATCTATTAAATATGTTACTATTAATTTGATTTCAACATTTCCCTCTAATATACATTATCCCTATATAAAGAAGTCTTATACACATGTAAAAATTATGTTTTATCAATTAAAAAAGAAAACCTAATAGAAGGTCTAAATTGTACTTGTAAAAGTTTAAAATTTTAATTATTACAAAATTATTAATTTGAAGTTTTAATTGATATAACCTTTAAACTTTAGGGATACAAATTTATTTTTTTCCTAAAAGTTTAATATTATTATCATTTAATTTTACTTTGGAATGAAATTGTATTAAATACAATAAACTCCTCATAATTATTTGAGATTGTTTGCCTTTTAATGCATGCCCTATAGTTTGTTATATTGTAAGCACTAAATTTAATTTCAAATGTACTAAAGAAAACTAATTTCTAGGCATTTATGTTTTATGATTTTTTTATACAAACAACAAACCTATACTATATTAAAAATGGCAATAAGGGAAAATTTTTCTCTACCTTTTTGCGCTTACTATTTTACAATTACCATTTTATCCCTATTATATCTCAACACCTCATCAACCAAACCCTTTCGAAAAACACTCTTTCTGTAAAGAGATTTCATCCCTTCTATAATAACTACCACAACTCATAAGTAATCATTTCTAAATTACTGGAGATCGAAATGGGATCGAAGCGCATATGACTCGAGAATTCATGCCACCATTGATATAGTCAAGTGACAATTCCAAAATGAAAAATTAAAGTTGAATTTCAAAAGGATAATTCTAGGTTTTTTTTCCTCTGTTTTATTTTTGTTCAAATTACTTTTTGGAGAAAATGTTAATGGTCGGAAAATTTTTACTTTGGTTAATTAGATGAATTTTTGTGACTTATGTTGTGTAAGTGTCGAGAGGCAGCAATCTATGACATTGTGAATATTTTAGAAAATGTTGGAATAATGAATTGTTGTTGTTGATTTGTTTGTTTTTTTAGATCCAACTTTTTATGTTTTTTGTTTATCAATTTTCATTTAATTATATTTGTTGAGAAAGAATTTTCATTATTTGATCTTTGTAGAAAGGCGAAGAATAAATACATTTGAATAGGATTTTCTAGCATTCCCAAGGTATTACGACAATCAGGAATATGTATTGATTTGTTATGATTCATATTTATTTTTTTAATATATTCTATATATAAAATGGGCTATAAAGGGATAATTTTTATATACCTGTTTTGCCCTTTTATTTTTAGTAAATTTCTATGTGTTACTTTTTATTGATAGAATGAGCCTTTTCGAGTGTAGGCGTCTAGGGTTGCAAAAATCCTTGCAGGGTTGGATCCCCACGGGTCGGGACGCGGAATCCCTAGTCTGATTAGGGATGAAGGTCAAACCAAGGATAATAAACGGGTCCTCGACCGGGGACGAGGACGGTACCCCGAATATTTTTTTTTAATAATTTTAATAATAATAACAATAATAAATAAATAAATAAATATATAACAGAAGCAAGTTACTCTTTTTTTTAAAAAAAAATTATTTCATAAAATAATAATAATACTACTTTGTTATATTAAATATTTAAAATTTGAATATAAATATCAAAATTTAATTGATTTTAAATAAATAAATAATTAAAATATAAAATATAAACGAAAAATTTTTCCCGTGGGGACCCGATACCTGAACGGGGATTCCCCGACCCCGATTCAGCTCCTCAAAACGGGGAATGGGGCGGGGACGGGGACGGAGGAGTGTATCCCCGGTCCCGCCCCTTTGCTAACCCTATAGGCGTCCATTCAAAAGAAAATATATGTGACTTTAATATTTAATTTATAAAATATATTTATATATATCAAAATTAAAGTTTTATGTAGAATAGGTGCAATTGGTATTGGTGGGATGCAATTCTTCGAGAGTATGTATTTAATGAGCACCAATTGATGCAAATGATGTCAATGAAAGGTGAATATTCAGAGGGTGATGTCAAATAGATGCTTCTTTTTATGTGGGTGTGAAATATATATATAAAAGAAAAAAAAATTAAAGTGTTTAATTTGATTTTCTTAATTAGAGAGAATTCATATAGCTAAAATTTAGGAGAAAAAATAAAAGATCTTTTGAAGAGACAAGTATTAGCATGAGGTTCCTAGAAAAATGTGTTTCGTAGAGTTAAACTTGTATTGATGTTGATTTGATGCAGATGTGGTTTGATCTCTAGTATTTAATCTTCCGATTCTCTCTCAATTGAATGTGTATGCTTGATTCGAAGAAGTGAAATGCGTGATGTTCTTGGAGTTGAAGGTTTGGAAGAATGAAGTTGAAGTCTTGAAAGAATGCTTGTATCTCCAACGGACTCTAGTCTTTAAGTATGGTCAGCTTCAAGAGTTAAGGAGTCTTCTAATTGTTGAGATAATACTCTTTAGGTCATTTTGAGTGTAAAATTTCTGACTTGATCCCTTCAAATGAAGGAGGATTCCTTTATTTATAGAGTTCTTAGGTGGGCTCCATGAGTGGGCTTAGTTGGTCAATGGACTTGACCCACAGGCTAAACTAATTAGATTTGAGCCTTATTTGACATTTAGGTCAAATTAAGACTATTTTTTTTTTTTTGCTCAATTGAACTTTAGGCCAAATGATAAGTTGGACTAAATTATTTTTTCAATCCAACAATAATGATAAAAACATATGGTTTTCATTGGGATTTTGCCAATCCACGTCTTCAATTTCAATTTAGGACATATGTCAACTTTTAGTTAGTTCCAAATTTGATGAATTGTAATTCTATGCATTTGGGTTTAGTTGATTCATGGACTTGGCCTATTTGGGTTTGGTTGGTCCATAGACTTGGCCCCTAAAGTAAAGGTTATTCAGAATGAAAGAAAGGGGAGGAAGAAAACAAGGGAGCTTGTAAAAATGAAAGACTAATTATGAACTATTGATGAAAATTTTGTGCGCAAAAGGAAAGGACAAAATAGAAACCAATTTTTTACTTTAGCAGCAAAGAGGAGGGCAAGCGAGGAAAGGAAATAAAATAAAATAAAATAAAAGGAAAGGAAAGGAAAGGTTTTGAAGGCGGGCTTCATTTTCCAAATTTGTTGTCACCGAACCAATTTTTTTCTTTTTAGTCTTTAGTGCCATTTTCCCCATATTTTACAAAAGGCTATAATTAAAAGTTATGGAAGTGATGATTAATTTGGTAAATGACGTGACAATTTGTGATTGATTCAAAATTTTTTATTCAACAAATACATATATATAGGTGGATAAAGTTTGAATCAAAATAAAATTATATGTTCTTGATTTTGACTCTATTTGATGTGTCAATTTAATCAAACTATGAATTTGGTACATATATTTTATTTGAATTTTGTATATATGGATCTAGGTCAAAGTTTTAATTTTCTTTTTAGACATAAATTTTGATTTAAATTTAAGTAGAATTTATGCTCCATGTAATTCAAAGTTGAGCTTGGAGTAAAATCAAACTTCTATCCAAGATACTTGACTTGAATTTAGAATAGAATGTGATTGACTTTCACTCAATTTTACATAGGGATAAAGTTCCAGATTATGACCCCTATTTAAATTTGAGATAAATTGGAGGTATTATACAGAATTTGATTTAACTTGGGGCTAAAAGTCTAAAAACTTGGATGGTTTGAGTCTGAGATAAATTTTGGAATATTACAAAATTTTAATTTGGGATAAAATTGAGTTTTCATTCATAATTTTATTAAACTTGAAGATAAAAACCTAAGATAACTTCAATTTTGAGATAAATTTTGGAATCTGGCCAAATTTCATATCCCAAAAGTAATTTTTTTTACCAAGATAATTTAGATCTAGGTAAACATTGGGTGAAAGTCTCCAAGTTAATTTTTTTACCGAATAAATCAAATCCAGACAATTGGTTTTTTCTTGAATTCAAGCACGAGATAAAAGAAAATATAAGATTTTTCAATTGGTTAGAATTAAATTTCTCCAATTTGAAGAGAGACTTCAAGATGGGAAATTGTCCACAGTCTCTTTAAGTTTTCACTTTCAAAACTAGCATAATTTTTGAAAAACTCGTTAGAATAGTTTTTCTTGGTCCATCTCGGTCGAGATCGACCATTGAGATTTAATTAAAAATAAACTTTTTTTAAAACTTATTGACTGATTTAAGCCTTCTAGTACATCTCAATCATTAATATTGAGATTCTGTTAATTTTTTCAAATATTATATAATTTTTCAAAATCTTATACCAAATCTTATATATTTTCAAAATCTCTATAAGGCCAACAAATATTATGTCAAATATTTACGTAACTTTTAAAATCTTTAGTAATTTCTGTTCCACAATTATATTGAATTTTCGAATTATCCATGATTTTCAAGTGATTGACTTGTGATTTTTAAAATTTAAGAAAAAAACAAATTTTGCAAAATATTAAGTAAAATATGAGAAATATATAAAATCTCAATGCTAATTTGTCTGAGAATTCACCGAGAAATTTTGCAAAAGATTAAGTAAAATATGAGAAATATATAAAATCTCAATTTCATATATAAAAAAGGGAGTAGATTAAGTAAATGCTACATTCTTGGAGGAAGACCACATGAGAAATCATAAACTATGGAGAAAATTAGTATTAAATGAAGCTACAGAAGAATCAACAAGTGTTGTTGATGCAACTGATCCTTCATCAAGAGTTAATGAAGAAGCCAACACTTCAAGTCAGTTTCGTCCTTCTCAATCATTGAGAGTGCCTCGATGCAATGGGAAGGTTATATCATAACCTGACCATTACTTGGGTTTAGCTGAAACTCAGGTTGTCATACTAGATGATGGCATTGAGGATCCATTGTTTTATAAATAGGCAATGAATGATGTAGACAAGGACCAATAGGTCAAAGCCATAGATCTTGAAATAGAGTCTATGTACTTCAATTCAGTATGGGAGCTTATAGATCTACCTGAAGGGATTAAACTCATAAGATATAAATGGATCTATTAAAGAAAGAAAGATGCAGCTGGGAAGGTACAAACCTTCAAAGCTAGACTTGTAGCAAAGGGTTATACCCAGAGGGAAGGGGTGACTATCAGAAAACTTTTTCCCCTGTTGCTATGCTTTAGTCTATAAGAACTCTCTTATCTATAGCCACATATTATGACTATGAGATATGACAAATGAATATCAATACTGCCTTTCTGAATGACAATCTTAAAGAGACATCTTTATGTCTCAGCCCAAGGGGTTCATGGCTCAAGGTTAGAAGTAAAAAGTTTGCAAGCTGAATCGATCCATTATGGGTTAAAGTAGGCGTCAAGATGTTGGAACATTAGATTTGATATTGTGATCAAATCTTTTGGTTTTAATCAAGACGTTGATAAACCTTGTTTCTACAAGAAATCATCAACGGTAAAGTAGCTTTCTTAGTACTTCATGTGGACGATATAATACTCATTGGGAATGATTAGGGTACCTTACTGACATTAAAAATTGGATGGCAGAACAATTCCAAATGAAAGATTTGAGAGAGGTGGTAAAGTATGTACTTGGGAACCAAATTGTTAGGGATCACAAAAACAGAATGTTGACTCTGTCGCGACAAAATGTTAACTCGATATTCGATGTAGAACTCTAAGAAAGGTTTATTACCTTTCAGGCACGGGTTTCACTTGTCTAAGGAATAGTGTCCTAAGACACTTCAAGAAGTTGAGGATATGAGACGTATTCCCTATGCCTAAGTTGTGGGCAACTTCATGTATGTTATGCTTCGCACTAGGCTAAACATTTGTTATATAGTGGGAATAGTCAATAGGTATCAGTCCAATTCAGGGTTAAACTATTGGATTGTGATTAAGAACATGCTCAAGTATCTTAGGAGAACGATGGACTACAAGTTAGTGTATGGGTCTAAGGATTTGATCCTTACGGGATACGCCGACTCTGATTTCTGAACCAACAAGGATTCTAAAAAATCCACGTCAAGATCAATATTTACCTTGAAAGGGGGAGCTATAGTTTGGCGTAGCATCAAGTAAGGATGCATTGCAGACTCTATTATGGAGGCTGAATATGTAGCTTTTTGTGAAGTAGCAAAAGAAGCAATTTGGCTAAGGAAGTTTTTAAGTGATTTGAAAGTGGTTCTAAACATGGACTTGCCTATCACTTTATATTGTGACAACAGTGGGGCGGTAGTCAACTTTAAAGAACCTCACAGTCACATACGAGGAAACCATATTGAGAGGAAGCATAATTTGATACGTGAGATTGTGCAACGAGGAGATGTGTTCATCACAAAATCACTTCGAAGCACAACATTATTGATCCATTTATGAAGACTCTCTTGGCTAAAGTGTTTGAGAGTCATGTAGAGAGTCTAAGTTTGTGAGACATGTACATTGTATAATCTAGGGCAAGTGAGAAATGTGTAATGGTATAAAGATGCCTTAATGTGTATAGGGATGCCCTAGTTTATTGTATTTATTTACCATCCCCACTGCTTTGGATAGTGATATGTACATCCCACTAAGTAGAATTTTATTTCAAGTGAGAGTTTGTTGGGTTTTATGTCCTAAAACTCGTAGATAGTAAATGTAATCAATTGACCTCATCAATAAAGAGTTATTGATGTTATTTCAATAAATGTTATTAATTGTGTTGTATTCTATTTTGTCTTAATGACCCTGAATCCAATAAACTAACATTTAAGGCTGTCTCATGAGTCTTGAATAGTACGTGGAGACATACAGGGATCAATTTCAAGATACAAGCTAAAGGGCCTATAGTATAGGGATAAGGTTGGGTACCTTGTCCTGGTGACACTATGAATACGATCCACTTTGTATTTCATATAAATGCAATGATTCAATACGTTCGTGTAACTGACATGCTCATGAAGGTGTCCTATGCAATGAGTTTGCATAAGACTGAACCGCGAAATAATGACCACTAGATGTAACACCATTGACTAGTTAAGTTCTTATTTCAATAGGATGACCTAGACAACTTAGCCTTAACCCTGAGTGTATTATGAACTCTTGTTCATGAGGGATTGTTCTTTGATTTGTATGGGTGAGAGTGGCCAGTTCTCGACTCAATAAGCCTACCATTTTAGGGACAAGACTGAGTGGAGAGTTGAAAACATAATATTACAAGATGGAATTCACTCATTCCCGACTTTAGGGTAAGTAGATGAGGGTTCCCTTAAGTGTTGTCTCCAGGACTTGAATAAAGGGCCTACCTTCTAACTGGCTCGAGAAGGGTTTTTGTTTAATGGTTGGACTATAAACAGGTTGTTCATTAAAGAAGCACTGGTACTTAAGGATATAAAGGTAACCTAAGGGTAAAACAGTAATTTGACCTAGTTGGTATTACGAACATTCGTGAAGGACTAACTTACTGTTATTGGTCCATGTCCATGGACACAGAAATATATATGCAGTGAGAAGAGTGAAACTATGGGATTTTAATGGCGTATACCCACAATTAACGAATATTGATTAATTTGGTTAATGAGTTTAGCCAATTAATCCCATATCGTTGGAGCTTCTGATATGTAAGTCCATAAGATCCCCTTGTTATCTCATTAGAGGATATTAATAAGGAATGATTTAAATTGTTTAAATCAATTGAGGAAAATGGATATTAATGTGATTAATATATAATTAATTATAGATGTGATCTATAATTCAAATTATGTAAGAGAGATATAGTTGAATGAGATTTAAATATAAGATTTATATGAATTGGATTTCAAAGAGATTTATACATATAAATATGTGATATTTATATATTAATTAACTCTATATTAAATATGATTTAATATATTTATTTAATTGATTAATTAATGGTTAATTAATTGATTAAGAAATGATAGAGAGGTGGAAGAATATAAACATGTGATGTTTATCTTTATTAATTAATTACTATATTAAATTAGATTTAATATATGGTTATTTAGTCAATATGCCAATTAATGAAATAAGGGTTATTTCATTAATTGGCATCAAGGGTGAAATGAGCAATACATGGAGAAGGGGTAAAACCCTTCTCCATATAAATTCATCTTATTAGCCCATTTAGGGAAAACATACATTTGTGGAAATAATACCCTAGCCATCAAATTAATTCCTCTCCACATTTTCTCTATAATCTCTCTACCTTTTCATCTTCTAAGGGTTGGAGGCCACTCATTCAACTCTTGGAGTCCTAGAGAACAACAAGGTTATTCTTGTGGTAGTGGCAGTGATCGTTGAGTAGATGTTCGTGTGAAGAACAAGAGGAATTTGGAGAAGCTTGGGAGTCACAAAGGTAAGAATCGTTATTCCCTTTTGCTTCTCCTTTATAATGAATACTAAGTATATTATTTATCCTATCCTACTCTGTTTTAGATTGCTATTTTGTTTCCTTAAAAACTTAAAAACCAAATGCAAGGCATCTTCACGCTTCTGCTCGAGATTCGATTCCCTACATAAGGAGCATTGCAACACTCCACCACTTTATAAATAGGGTTGTTGCCAAATTAGGTCAGAGGTTCTGCTAACCAGTCGACTCCTACACGATTGCTTTCATCTTTTGTTCTCTTTTTGGTCAGTAGGATGTATCAAAATGATTCCTTGGTGTTTACCATGAATATTATGGGCTAAGGTAATCGTTTCTAGCTTGAGTTTAGGATATTTCTACTTATTTGATGTATTTGTGGGTTTTTTAAACTAGTTTATTTTAATTATTAGATTCGGTTATGTTATTGATTGATTATGACTATATTATTGGATGCTTGAACACTTTTATAATTATTGCTTTTGATTGACATTTGATACATGACATATAACCTTGTGTTAATTAGTTAGAAGAAAGAGGTTAGGTTTGCTTGCAAATCAATTTGGATGAGTATTGTTCTAACAAATCTAGAATTGAATCCATGAATGTTTAACTAAGATTGTTCCTATTATATGTTCAACCTAACTTTGCCTTAGATCTTAATGTAATTAGGCCAACATGAATTTGCATGTTGTTTATCGATTTGAATTGTGTTAATTTGTTGATAAAGTCGAATTAACTGGTTGTTTCAATTAATTCGGTTAGGTATAAACAATTACTTGACTTTGATTATGAAAATTCTATAATCGAACACATTAAATAGGATAATTCCGAAACAACCCAAGCTAGGCTTTCTTAAATTGAATTTCAACACTTAATTTTGTTTTATGCATTTGATTTTATCTGCAACAAAACAATTTCACAAATCCCCCTTTTCGGTTACCCTTGGCTTTGAATCATTTAATCGAGAAATTTTAGAGCTATCACACCCCCTCTCGGGCTCACCTCTTCAACCCAAAAGGAGGCGTGAGGATGACAGATACCATCCTTTTGTGATACCTACTGCCTATCTGAACCTGTTTCGCCTCACTAAACTTAAAGCCAAGTAAATAAAGAACAACTTTTGGCTTTACATACTTATTATAACCAATATAACATTTATGAAATTCTCACATTAACTTAGTAATTACAGATGCTTAACTACAACTATTTACAACAATAACTTAAATCTGGAAGTGTGGCTATGGCGTGGCAGACCTTAACCTTAGCAGCACCCCTGAACTCTTCATCATTCGTTACCTGGAAAGAAAAACATAAAAGAAAAGAATGAGCTTTAAGAAGCCCAGTGAGTTGTAAACAAATTATAGAGTCTTTTTCAACTCTTAGTAATAGAAGCATATCACAATATGAGGTTAACACTCAAACCTCAACCTCAAACGAGTTTGTTTTCTGCCCTACCTACATACACGGTAGATAGTTAAAGCTATTACTTATCATATCCACTCTATCTCCTATGTGCAGATAGTTTCTCCTCTTATGGGCTTAGAAACTAGGCCCATCAACACTCTGACCATCCCATACAAGGTTCCTCCCATAGGTTCAGGAACTAGGCCTTATGGCCCCCTGACCATCCTGTGAGATTCTGCTCTGGGCTCAGGAACTAGGTCTGTTGACCCCATGATCATCTCGACCACATATTCTCATTTTCATTCTGGCTACTCATTCACAACATAAACATAGAATCTAAAAGATATTCTTAAGACCTTAAAAGAATACCACTCACCGTTTAGTTGCAGGGACTCTCATTTTCTCGCTAGTTCCCTGGTTCCTCCTAGCTTCCTCTTCAAAACCTAATTTCCAGATTCATTTGGAAGCTCAGATTACTCATTATTCCAGACCTTATTTTGAGATACTTCCTTCTACAAGCTTGTTTAAAAATGTCTTAACTTACTTATTTTAAAATTTGAGCTTCAAATCCAAACACAAGAGCTTAAGAGCTCAATATTACTCCACCTTGCTCGGTTGTCACAGCTTCTGTGAGTTCTTCTCGGTTTCCTTGAATTCTAGCAACCCTTCCCTCATAATTTCCTCACAGCAGCCCTCACATAGAAATTACACTCAGTTTCTGAGACTTCGGCTCAAAATCACCTAATTCGCACGAGTAGTTTAAAAAAACTTCTCGTTTGAAATTGGTGCAACAATCTTTACGCTGTGATAAGCTTTCCCAACGCCTGGGTGTAATCTCAACGCCCAGACAACACCTTGGATGCCTAGGGAACCTTCCTCAATGCCTGCTAGACTTCCCTCAACACCTAACTTGGTCTCCCTATTCTCTCCTTAGTCCTTTTTTAGAGGGCTTCTGATTTGCATTCCGAATGAAGGTCCCTTGGGTATTTATAGCCTTCATAAAACTATCCTCATCATCCCTTAGAGATCCAACACATGAAACTTCCTTCTTGTGAACTTTTGAAGTGTCCTCATCTTACTTTGCTACCACCTTCTACTTTTAGGTGTCTTCTCCATCTTTGTCCTATACATGTATGTGTCCACCTCCTACTTGGTTTTGGCCAAGATTTCATTTGGTGTAGCCACCTAACTTATCTTGCTGCCATTTTATTCCTTAACACCCAAGAATGCTCAATCTCAACGAATACTTCCCCTCTTGGATGCATGGTGTTTAACTTCTAATTATTTTTCTAAGTGTTCATAACATTGTTCTCATTCTCAACGCATATGTCCTTAGTTGAGTGCATGGTTGCTTCCACCGCCATCCATGCGTCCAACTTTCCCTCGTGCATCCCTCTTGCCCATCACTTAGTCTAAAGCCATTATCTACCTCCCCTTATCATGGATTTTGCTTCTAGGCATTGCATATATTCCACGCATTGCTCACTCCACTAACGCATAGCTCACCCTCATCGCCTAGCCTAATAGCCTTGGCATCGCATGGTTTTGGCATCGCATGGTCTTATCATCGCACATCTCATAGCCGTACACCTTAATGCACACCCAGCGCCTTGCGCTCATACTCGTGCAACCCTTCGTGTGCAACCATGATTTCACCCTAGCACTATGCCTTGCTTCAATCGGTCTGCTCTTGCACGTTCGTTAGCGTCTTGCCTAGTCGCATGTCCCTAGACCAACGTCTGCCTAGCTCATCACATGAGCAGCCCACTTACGCTAATGCCTGGCCAATGTTCTCATGTCATCACACTACCATCCAACGTTTACACCTTGCCTTGCCAAGTGCAACATCCCAATGCTTGGTGCCTAGCTTTGACAGCGCACCTCTTACCAACGCATGGTGCCTTCATGCATTCAACACTTAGTCACAAAGCTAGCTTTTCTTGGTGCCCACCTAACCTCAAATGACAATGTCCTTGCCTACCAAATCCTCACACCAACATCTCATGGTACCCACACCTAATTCCATACTAAGCCAAAATTTTAGGCTTTTAACTTACTATGCTTTCAACACCTAGAAATTTTTCTTCTTCTAAAGCATAGTTTAGCAAAACTTCTTCACTCGAGCTTGTACTTTAAGCTACTCCCTTTTTTTTAAGGAATCCTGTAAAGGTGAGGGTATCACAAGAGCTCTTTGTATTCGACCCAATCTTGCAACTAAGACAAGCAGTTTGTAGTGGATACGATTAAATTATTTGGTTCAGATTTGGGTGATGAAATCTACTCCGACCATATTCCAGTAAAATTTTTAAGTGGTCCTCGAGTATATGACATGGAACAATACATGATAGCAAGAGTTTGACTTGACTCAACAGTTTCTCGAGCTTGCATTTAATCTCTCAAGGAAGTGATTTCATGATCCCGCTTCTCAATAACTTTCATTTAGAGGTTGATCTTTCTCTTCATCTCTACCATGGTTGCTTCGAATTTTACATCAGTCATCATGATAGACATCACATCAAGATGTGATTCTTTCCTTGATCAGTTAGAAGTAGAGTTATTAAATAAGGGTTTTTCTTTGATGACGAACCTGTCTTTAGGAGATTCCATCAGCTATTCCAAGATTTTCTTCTCGTTTATAGAACCTTGTTCTTGTTCTTGCATGACCTCCTTTGAATGACTACGGGTGTCATTGTTGGATCCGATTGTTGAGAGAGAGATGAGAGATAGAGATGTCCCACTGAGTGTGCCAATTTGTTCACATGAGGTTTCCAGAGAAATGTGTTTCGTGAAGTTGAACTTGTTTTGATGTGGATGTAGTTCGATCTCTAGTACTCGATCATCTGATTCTCTCTTAGTTGAATGCATACACTTGATTTGAAGAAGCAGAGCGTGTGATGTTCTTGGAGTTGAAGTCTTGGAAGAATGCTTGTATCTCCAAAGGACTTCAGTCTTCAAATATAGTAAACTTCAAGAGTTAAAGAGTCTCTGATTGTTGGGAGAACTCTCTCTAGGCCCTCTGGAGGGTAAAATTTTTTACCCCTTCAAATCAAGAAAAACTCCTCCATTTTAAAGAGTTTTTAGGTGGGTTTCATGGGCTTGGGCTTGGTTGGTCCATGTGAAAGAATAAAATTCTCGATGGGGAAGCGAATGATCGCCTTTGTGTCAATGAATTTAATTTTGGAATAACTTAAAAATAGAGAAGAACAATATAGAGGACAAATAGTAAACTAAGCATGCTTTCTCAGTTCAAAGAGAGGAAATGGAAGGAGATACAACATGCCTTTGAAGATACTCAATCTTCACATATTCCTCTCTGGTGGTCACAATCTCTTATCCTCTTCTCGAACACCCATTAACAAAACAACAACATAGTGATTTTTTAACACCACCACAAAACCATCCTCATTATTCTCAAGGTGAGGATCAAGTAGAGGTCTGGGCTTGCCTTCTTAAATTTTGGGTGAGAGAGAAGGGAAAAATGAGAGAGATTTTTTCTTTATAGAGGAAGGAGATCAATTGTTCAAAGAGAACTCCAAAGAATTTCACGTACCGAACTGCTCTGTCTAACTCCTCTGTATTTTCCCTGTATATGAGAGATGAGGGGAGTTATCAAATAACTCCCTTCACAACTTGAAATAACTCCCAGTGGAGTTATTTTACAAATTAATTATATTACATTAATATAATTAAATAAAACTATATATTATAGCACCTATAATATATAACCTATAGTTTATATTATATCACATATAAACTAACTTTATATTCTCTCATATAACCTATAGTTTTAATATAAATCATATTCACATTCATTTTAACCTATAATTTTTATATGAATTTTAGTCATTATAATTAATATTTGAATCATATTTAAATATTTATCTCTCTCATTAAACTTTATATTATAATGTATCCAAATATATTATATTAATTGTATCTCATACAATTAATTCCATTTAATTAATTTGAACAATTTAAATTAATCTAAAATTAATTGATTCTTAATAAGCCCTTATTGAGCTAGCAATGGGACCTTATGAACTTATAGATTAGAACTGCAATAATACGAGATTGAATAATTAAACTCTTTAATTAAATTAATTAACATTTATTAACTGTCGGTCACTCCATTAAAGACCGACAACTACACTCTTCTCTCTTTATAACCAATCAACAGTAAGTTGACTTGTCACAAATTGTTCGTAATTACAACTGAGTCAAAATTAACGCTTTGTCCCTGTCGTTATATCTAACTTCTTAAGTACCACTGATTCCTCTAATGAATAATTAGTCATAGTCTAACTATAACTAGACCCCTTTTCTGGCTAGTGAGAGAGTGAGACGCCTCATTGCTCAAGACTCGGAATCAACCTTTAAGAAAGCTTATCTACTTACCCTAACAACGGGATGGAGTGAATTTCTTTTTGTGTAGTTGTATTCCCAACTTTCCACTCGGTCGAATCCCTAAAATGGTAGTCATATTGAGTTGGCGAAACTGGTCACTCTCACCCATGCATATCAAAGGACTGTTCTCATAAATAGAAGAAGTTCACAACTCACTCAGGATTAAGGTCAAGTCATTTATGGTCATCTTAGTAAAATGTAAGTCTCTTCAAGTAACAATATTATAAAGAGAGACGAATCATTTCGTGGTCTGGTCTTATACAAATTCTTTGTATAGAATACCTCCACTCACATGTCTCTACATGAATGACCAGGATCAGATCATTTGTAACACTTTACAACAATTGTTACAAAGTGGGTCGTATTTGTAATGTCACCAAGATAAGGACCCAACCTTATCCATCTATTATAGACCTTTCAGGTTATTACTTAAACATGATCCACTTGTATGTCACTACATACATGTTTAAGCTACATTAAATAACCTAGAATCTTAGTTTAGGTTATAAACTAAATGTCAAATAAAGTAGCATTTTATTTTATTAAATAAATAATTCATTTGTACAAATAGTATATAAACTATGAAACCACAAGATTTAGGGCATCAACCCCAACAATCTCCCACTTGTCTAAATAATTCATTTTTTTTTTCTTTTTATGTTGAGTTGTTGTAGTTATGAACATTTCTGTATTTAGAAGCACTTTAGTTGCTAACGGCCTTAGCATATATAAGCTACTCTCTAAGTTTTCAGAACAAATTTTCATACCATTCCTATAAATAGATGCTTTATTTAAGAAACAAAATAATATAATTTTGTTCCAATAAAGCTTTTACAGAAATAAGGTTTCGTTTCAAACCCAGAACCACATCAACATTATCGAATAATAGAATGATTTCTGAAAGAGAAGTTTCACGCCACCCACTGCAACTGCTGAGACAAAATACCCTATTTCAACCCACATCATCATCTTGCCAATCCCGAGCTGCTGCCAGGAACTAATTCCCTAAAAAAAAGAAAAACATGATTAGTGACCCTTGGATCAATTATCCAAGACGAATCATCATTCTCCACTAAATAGGTTTCCAAAACTAGTAAATCATATTTACTTTGTTTGGCCTTCCTTTTCTCTGCCAAGTATTTGGGACAGTTCCATTTCCAGTGTCCCTTCTTGTTGCAATCGAAGTAGATTTCTTTGGCAACATTGGATTTCATGCTCCTGGGTTATATCAAGGTTAGCTTTATTCCCCTGATCTCTCTTTTTCTTCTTCCACTTTTTGGTGGCAGATGAAGAAGGCATAGACTTAGTTCTAGAGGTTGAACCTCTGTAGAAATTCTTAGAGGAACTGGCAACATTTGTTTCTCCCTTTTACTCCTTGACTTTTATCCAGGATTGGTAAGTCTGTAGTTCTTTATGAAGGGTGGTCAGGTTGTAGTCAAGATTATTCATAATAATGTTGCTATGAAACTAAAAGAAACTCTCTGGCAGAGTCTCCAAGATAAAGCTAACTTGCCTAGCCTCATCGATGTCGATCCCATTCATTTTAGCCATGTTAAAGTGGACCATCATGTTGAGAACGTGTTATCTAAAAAAATATCTCTTCTTTCATATGGGTATTGAAAATGAATTTAAGAGTGTCATTTTGAGCCATGAGGATAGTTGTCCAAACATCTCTCACAATGATTCCATGATCTTGCATGTGATGATCATTGATTCATGCTTCTTTGCCAAAACTTTCGACAAGCTGACAAGTATGTGATGGAACCAACACATGCACAACAAAAGAAAAATGGATCTAAAGTACTCTAATTAGGTTAATTATAAAGATAAGCATGCAAATTAAGCAGATAAGAGGGAGAAAAGAATACAACCTTTGTAGACTTTGAAGCTTCTCCAGATCCGCTCCAATTTCCTCACAAACAGTTTAGACCATCATAAGAGTCTTCCTGACTATTCTCCAACCTTAGAACAAGATGGTAGGATCCGGTGAGTGACTAATTTGGAGAGGAAAATGTTAAGAATTTGAGAGAAAATTAAAATGAGATTATCACATAATCTCATCCAATTCCACTATGGCCAAGAGTTTTTAAAAATCAATAAACACTTCTTTTTAAAGATAACATGAAAACTTGCAACTTTGAGTTTGATGAGATTTTGATACTAAAAAATTCATGAACTCAAAGTGAGATATAGTGGAGCAAGTGTCTTTAAATGAAGACACAACTTAGCAATTCAATAGTTGGAATTTTCCACTCACACTAACTTGGCCAAAGTTTGACTCTCAAAGTCCAAAGTCAACATATTTGACATTTCGATTTTCAAAAATCAAAAGTTAACAATTTGACTTCCATTGCATTTTTTACCTAGTCAAAAATTTGACTTTTAATGCAATTTTGACCAATTCTATTTAATTTCAAAATTAATTCTAATAATAAATTTTAAAAATTAAATTAATATTAAATAATTAATTAAACAATTTAATTAATTTGATATAATATTAAATCCAACATTAATCTCAATTTATATGAATTCCTATTCATAATCTTGATATTTAAATCTTATTTAAATATCTCATGTTTTCTCTTTTTTTTTTTTTATGTTTAATTCACAATTTAAATATTAGGTTAAATATATCGTATATATTTAACGATTTTCTCCAAAAACCGAATTTGAACCCTCCAAATTCGTTCGTCATGCTGTTCTAAGGTTTAGTCCAATATGAGCTAGTAGGGGGACCTCATGGACCTACAGATCATAAACTCCAATGATCCGCGATTAATAGGTTAAACTCTTTAACCTAATTAACCACCATTCGTTAACTACCGGGTCACTCCACTAAAGCCTAGTAGTTGCACTTCCCTCACTGTAGATATATTATGTCCACTCGATATAACCATGATTAGTAAGTTAATCATTCACAGGTTGTTCGTAATCACGGCTGGGTCAAAATCTGTTTTACCCCCGAGATTACATCTTACTCATTAAGTCCCATCGATCCTCTAATGAACAATTGGTTTGTGATCTAATCAATAAACTGAATCCCTCTCAGGCCAATGAAAGCGTGGGGCCCCTTGTTCAAGACCTAGAATCAACCTTTAATGAACAACTTCTCTATATCCCTAAAAGCGGGTAGAAGTGAATTCCGTCTTGCACCCTATGTCCCCAGCTATCTACTTGGTCTTACCCCTGAAATGGGAGGCTTATTGAGTTGGTGCTTTTGAGCCAACCCTCACACCTGCAAATCTAAGGATAATTCCAAATAAACAGGAGTTCATAATTAGCTCAGGATTAAGGTCAAATTACCCTGGTCATCGCTTTGAAATAGTCCGTCTTAAACAGTAAACAACATTATAAAGTAAGAGTGACTTAATTCTTAGACCGATCTTATGCAAACTCATTGCATAGGACGCCCCTGCTCCCCATGTCAATACATGAATGAATCAGGATCACTTAGTTTGTAGCACTTTACAACAAATTGTAACAACTATAGAGTAGGCCACATCCAATACTGTTACCAGAATAAAGGCACCCAACCTTATTCGTATACTATAGATCATTTTGACTATTTACTCGAACTTGATCCACTCTTATGTCTCCACATAAAGTTCAAGTACTCATGTAATAGTCATGGATATTTTATTTTATTGGATTTATTTCTAAAAACGAAATAAACAATTCATATATTTAATAATAACTTTATCGATTTATAGAATGAGTTTATTGTTTACAAACCACGAGTTTTAGGACATAAAACCCAACAGTATGTACGCTCAGGCCTTCTCATTTGTCCTTGTCCATCTCTCGTAAGCATCCTAAACATTTCAAGCGATATTTTAAGCAGGCACGTGAGGACAATCCTAAAGTATGACAAATCGCAGGTCATTGATGTTTAGCACAATATTAGTTTTGTTTTTCCAACTTGTATAGTTCTCTATTTAATTTATTCATACTAAGTAGGTTGATAGTAGCGCTAGTCATTTTGAAGTTTGCTGAAACCATACAAACTATTTATATTAGTTATATGCGTTACTAATTTGAAACCAATCAAATTTTAATAAAATTCTAATGACATCTAATTTTGTAATGATGCTTTAGTGAGTTAGGATAAAAGCCACTGTAGTGTGGACAATCACCGCTTCACTGAATTGAGACATTCTCAACCAATCATTACACCAGAATAATTCTTATTCCTATAATGATTAGTCACCATTGTTCGATTAAGAAATCATTAACTTGCTTAATAATTCCTTATAAGTGTAACCCTTCATCTTAGATTCTAAAATTCCGCCCTAATAAGCCAACCTTAAGGAAAAATCGATTGGGGGAAAAAATTAAAGTAATCCTATCCATTCCTAGAGTTTGAGTAAAATTTCTTGCAAACACCTTCCTTAGGGGGATACAAGAAAACAGTGCCACGAGGATGAGCATGAAACCTTACTACAAACTAATGAAAGAGACCGTGGGATGTGTCGACATACATCCCTCTCCTACTTACTATAAACCCTTTCTCTATTCACCTTGATATTGACCTATACAAACACCTTCCTTAGAGGGACACAAGCAAACGGTGCCATGAGGTCAAGCACAGATCTCACTGAGTAAACTATTAGGGAGAACATGAAAGAAAATTGACATATCATATACATCATTTTCCTCCCACTAAGTGTTTTAAACCCAGGGTTCGTTACTTAGGTAAATTTAGCTAACAATTTATCTAAGTGTATTGTTAAATCGGTCCAATATAAAACTTATATTAGATAGTTTAACAATATATGATTCTTGTTTATCAAACACTTTAATAAACCTAATCATGTATTGCATACTTATAAAATACTTATCTAACTCACCTTCCAGGTCGGTTCCTAGGTAGGGGTGTTCTATTTTTCATTAGCTTAAATACCTAATCGAGACAATATCTTCCTTAGACAAAGGTCCCTTATAGACAATTATTTTATAAATTTAATATTTTATTATTTCTAATTTAATCATATTAAAAAAAATTAACCTATCTCCAATCATATTAAAAATATTTTAACATAGGTCTAGGTTAATTGATTTTAAACCTATTTTTGCATGCAACTCTTGATTATAGATTTTAATTTTAATCATTAAACCATAACACTTATAAAGCTAATGAAATAATTAAAACCTATAATCATGCATCTTTTGACATTAATTAAGTACAACACTTATATTTACCAAGTAATGTCATACTCAATGCATTTCCATTATATAATATAACACTTATATTATAAACTAATGAAAATAAAACATATCCATAATACAAACCATATAATATAACTTTTATACCATAGTATGATGCATGAATATATTAATTATGCATGCAATCTTATAGTATAACATTTATATTTAATATGATGCATGAGTATGCTTAGTATATATCATGCAACTTATAATATAACAATTATAACAAATATGATGCATGATAAAATGTTTACCCTATGGTGGAATTTTAAACTATATGACTTACATTATGCAGTATATAAAAATTAATCATACATCAAATGTAAAATTAATTAAACAACAAAATTGGAAAAAAAAATGGTACTCCTAAGAATTAATTAAAGTAATATAATACTTATATTAATTTAATTAATCAAAACCATATAAATATATAAAATATAAAAAAATACTGGTAAAAAACCAATACTGCCTTGAACCCACGATTGGGAAACCATTAGGCGCGCGCACGTACGTCTTGGAACGCAACGGTGTTGTGGGAGAGCATTGTTGTGCTCTGGCATTTGGTATTGGAGTGTAGCTATGCTGCGGCAAGAGCGCTGCCCCGCTCAGTGGATTTTCATGCAACGTCGTTGTGCTCTGTGACGAGTGCCACGATGCTCACGTAAAATCCCCTGAACACCGTTGCGCTACGGTAAGAGTGCCGCAGAGCTCTAGGTCAGAAGCTGCTGCTCTTCTTCGTTTTTCACCAAATTTTACTCCGAATCGAAGTCTCCTCCATGGAAAACTCTTCACCACAAACGACACGATCTTACAAACTTGTTAGAAAGAATTTAAATGTCCAAAACAAATGAGCCCTTACAACTTTAAATGAATTAAAATAGTAAAACTAAGTGCTAATTTTCGAAAACATTTAATTTGCATACCACATCCACAATGCAGTGCAAAAATTCCACAGTTTCTCCGATTTTAATTTCTAAAAAAATTCAGAGACAATGATCCACTTTGTGTCAATGAATTTAATTTTGGAATAACTTAAAAACAGAGAAGAACAGTACATAGAACAAATAGTAAACAAAGCATGCCTTTTTAATTCACAAAGAGGAAAGTAGAGATATAATATACCCCTAAAGATACTCAATCTTCAGATATTCCTCTCCAGTGGTCACGATCTCTTCTCCTCCTCTCGAACACTTCAACCATGTACACAACAAGAACACAATGATTTTTTAATACCACCACAGAACCTTCCTCACTATTCTTAATGTGAGAATCAAGGCAGAGGTATGAGCTTGCCTTCTTAAATTTTGGGTGAGGGAAAAGGAAAAAAATGAGAGAGAATTCTTCTTTACTGAGGAAGAAGATCAATTGTTCAGAGAGAACTCTAAAGAATTTCATGTACTGAACTGCATTGCCCAACTCCTTTGTATTTCTATATATGAGAGATGAGAGGAGTTATCAAATAACTCCCTTCATAACATGAAATAATTTCCAAGGAAGTTATTTTACAATTTAATTATATTACATTAATATAATTAAATAAAACTATAGATTATATCACATCTATATTTTATATTATATCACATATAAATTAACTTTATATTCTCTCATATAACATATAGTTTTAATATGAATCATATTCACATTAATTTTAACCTATAATTTTTATATGAATCTCATTCATGTAATTAATATATGAATCATATTTAAATATATAGCTCTCTTTCATTAAACTTTATATTATAATGTATCCAAATATATTATATTAATCGTATCTCATACAATTAATTCTATTTAATTAATTTATACAATTCAAATTAATTCAAAATTAATTGATTCTCAATAGACTCTTATTGAGCTAGTAAAAGGATCTTATGGACCTACAAATTAGATGCTCCAATGATATGAGATTAATTAATTAAACTCTTTATTAAATACAACATTCAATAACTGTCGGTCACTCCACTAAAGATCGACAATTATACTCTTAACATTGTAGATATATTCTTGTGTCCATTGGATATAAACAATCAATAATAAGTTGACCCCTACACGAATTGCTCATAACTACAATTGGGTCAAAATTATCGCTTTACCTATGTAGTTATATCTAACTCCTAAAGCATCACTAATCCCTCTAATGAACAATTAGGTCCAACTATAACTAGATCTCTTTCTGGGCAATGAGAGGGTGAGGCTCTCATTATTCAAAACTTAGAATCAGCACTTAAGAGAACAATTTATCTACTTACCCTAACAACTGGAAGAAGTGAATTTCTTCTTGTGTAGCTGTATTCCCAGCTCTCCACTTAGACAAATCCCCAAAATGGTAGTCATATGGAGTTGGTAAAAATGGCCACTTTCACCCATGCAGTCAAATGACCGCCCTTGTAGATAGGAGGAGTTCACAACTCACTCAGGATTAAGGTCAAGTCACTTATGATCATCCTATTGAAATGTAAGTCATTTCAAGTAACGACATTATAAAGAGAGACGAATAATTTTGTGGCCTGGTCTTATATAAACTCTTTGTATAGGATACCTCCACTCACATGTGTCCATAAGAATGATTAGGCGCAAATCATTTGTAACATTTTACAACAATTGTAATAATTACAGAGTGAACCTTATCCGTATTGTCACTAGGATAAGGTACCTAGTCTTAATCATCTACTACAGACCTTTCAAATTATTACTTACTTAGACTTAATCCACTTGTACATCACCACATACATGTTTAAGCTACATTAAATAACCTAGGATCTTAGTTTATTGGTTTTGGATTAATGCAAACTAAATTTCAAATAAAATAACATTTCATTTTATTAAATAAACAATTCGTTTGTATAAATAATTTACAAACTACGATGCCATGAGATTCAGGACATCAACCCCAACACCATAGACTTGATCCTTGGGCCCAACTAATTGTATTTGAGCCTTATTTGACATTTGGGTCAAAATAAACTCAATTTTTTTTTGCTGAACTTTATCCCAAATAATAAGTTCGACCAAATTATTTTATTTAATCCAATAATCATGATGAAAACATATAACGTCATCGAGATTTTGTTAATTCATGTCTTCAATTTCAATTTAAGACATATATCG
Source organism: Benincasa hispida (assembly GCF_009727055.1). Lineage (NCBI taxonomy): Eukaryota > Viridiplantae > Streptophyta > Magnoliopsida > Cucurbitales > Cucurbitaceae > Benincasa > Benincasa hispida. The sequence continues at coordinate 33,605,586 of NC_052360.1, read as the reverse complement.
AGTTTTAATTAGTTCCAAATTAGATGATTTATAATTTCATCATTAATTTGATAAATGATATGACAATTTGCGATTGGTGTAAAATTTTTTATTCAACAAGTATGAAAGTAAATTTTTATATATAAAAGTTCAAAGACTTAAATTATATACATGTGAATAAATTACTTAAGAGTCTTGAATTTTTACTTAAAAATTAGAATAAAGATTCCAAAACAATTAAGAAATTTGAGATGACTGAATTCCAAAAGTAACAATTAATTTTCAAATTAAAATTTTACATGTATTAATTTTTTTCATAAATTTTATAGTGATTAAAACAAACTTCAAATAATAACTATGAAAAAAATAATCCTTTAAGAAAATAAACATCTTTAACTACTTTAAATTGAACCTACAAGATTTACAGTATTATAGTGAAGAATATTTGTCTTACTATTTATTTATTTTTAATAAAATTCTCTTTTGTTATTCTCTTCAAGTAGTTACTAACAAAAAAATTTTTTTTGTACTCTAAACTTTAAAATAGTTTGTTTATAGAAAACGATAATATGAAAATATGAAAATAAAAATTGTTATATTTTCTACCGCTTAAATGTTTATGATAATTAAAAAAAAAAAAGAAAATTTAATTAATTCACGTGCATATATACGTGTTTCTTGATGAAAAAATAAAAACAGAATAAAAAAGAAAACTCATTAAAAAAAATAAATAAAAAAAAACCTCTTTTGGTAAAGGATTAATGAAGGCAAGGCCCGCAAAACATATTATTAAAACGCCGCCCCAATAATTGCTTTGTGCTTTACACCGAACCCAAAATATCTCTCCCATTACCTTCATTTCAGCCGTCCGATCAAGACTCCTTACTACCATCCATCCGTTCATTCTGTTTCTTCTTTCCAGAAAAGCTTTTCCAAAAACCATGTCCGAATCTCAGCTTCGGCAGTCCCTAACCTTCTGCTTCGGTTCTTCGAAGTCTCATCATCATCATCTTCTTCTTCTTCTTCTTCCCATTTCACTGATCACTCACTCACTTTCCCCTGCTTCTCACTCCCACAAACATCTCTTTCTTCACAGTAACGGTAACAAGAACTATCCGTTTCTAATTTTGATGATTCTGTTTCTGGCTTTTGTAATTTGAAGTTGGAATGATGTACTGTTTGATGCTAGTACGCGTGTTTAAACTGAATTCACTTCTATTGTTGTTTGCTTTCTTTTTTTTTTTTTGAATGATCCTTGTGTTTTTTGGGTTTTGTAATATAACTTATGTTCTTAAATTATTGATTACGGGTTGGGTTCGTCAGATCGAAGTAATATTAACTCTTTAGGGTTTAATTCGCCAGGAGCCGAACTGACTCTAAATACTTATATGAACTCGATCCAATCAAATCATGGTAAATGTATTAATGATCTTTCCAGTAGTTTTAGTATCATATGGAGTTGTGATTTTGCTCGTGTGGTGTGGTGGTTTCAGCTTTATCAGCTCTCAAAGTTGAAGGGAGTTGATTGAGGAGCCTTTTCATGATAAAGAGTGGTTTTTGTGGCAGGCTAGGGTGTGCTATTTTGTGGGGATTTGGGGATAGAGAAACAACAAAATTAGGGCGTGAGAGTTCTTATGGCGATATTTGGTTATTTGTTAGATTCTCTGTTTCTCTTTTGGCCTTTGTTTCTAGGCTCTTTTGTACCTATTTGGATGGTCTCATTTTTCTTATAGTCTGACTCCGTTTTGTGGGATTTTTTCGTTCTTGTATGACGATGTATTCTTTCACTTTTCTCAATGAAAGCTCTTTTTTTTTCTTCTAATCTTAAAGAAAATTGGTTAAAGTTCAAATTCTCCATTCATTGGTATAAAATCGTATTCTCAAAATTAAGAAGGAAAATTGAATTGAAACTTTTTGAATTGGGTTGAGTCGTGTAGTTCTTCGAGTGGCTGAATTTAAGGACACGACAATAAATAGATTTACCAATCTGGTGAGAACTTAGACTCTGTTTTTTGAAGTTAGTGTTAAATTAACTACTAAAAACTTGAGTTCTTATTTGAAGGTTTACCAAGCTTAGGGTTTCTTAGGGACAGGTTTCTTGTTGTACTCTGTCTGATTTAAAGAGAGTAATATTCTTTTCAACTCACTTGCATAGCTTAGTCATTGCTCTATTTTAGTGGAGTTCTCATGATGATTTACTCAATCAAGTATCTCATATCCAAACATTCCAGGTTTTTGGTCTATTAAGGCTTTTAGAACTGCTGTTGGTTGAAAGAATTGGATAATCTAGAGTAAAGATGACATTATTGTCTGGAAAAAGTGTTTCACTGAACCCCAATGCTCCAATCTTCATTCCTTTTGCACTTCGCAACATCGAGGATTTCTCTCCAGAATGGTGGGAACTAGTCAAGACATCGCGATGGTTCCTGGATTATTGGCTAAGCCAACATCAGGAAGATGATTTTGACAGCAGTAACGATGATCTAGTCAATACAGAAGAGTTTCTTGATATGGTAGAGGCAGAGTTTGAGGCTATGGTTCTATCAACTGAAACAGATGAGAAGCCTGAAGTCAAACCAATAGCTCATGAGAATCTCATAAAAGGTGTGCCTTTTTAGTTATAAAACTTCATAAAAGAAGTACAAATTGAGTACAAGACCCTGACCCCTTCATATTGAATTTTGATAGGTGCAAGTTATGAAATGGATGCCAAAAAATTACTGAAGGATCTAGTCCTTCCAAATTCTCCAAAGAAAAAAGGTCCAAAATCCCCAGTTGGTCCTGCTAAGTACAATGAGAAGCCAGCCAAGTGTATGAGCCCGAAACACTCTCCAAGGTTCATTCACCAGCCTCGTTGAAAAAGAGATTCAAACTGGATACTGGATTGCTATTGCAGCAAGCATATGGAACGAGCGAGTACAATTGTCGTCATCCAGGTTGTGTAAGTTTCACTTAATTATGAGTTTTCTCACTTAATTATGAGTACAATTGTCGTCATCCAGTCATAGTCATTCACTGGCCTCGTTGGAAGTGATGCAAACTGGATATCGGATTGCAGCCGCAGCGAGTGCATGGAATGAGTAGGATCGTCGTGACACATAGATCATGTAAGTTTACATTAAGACAAGTAGATTGAAATTTGACACAAGTCTTTCATCAATTCACTTTTGTATGTATATATGATATCACAAGTTATATGTATCAGTCTTGTAGTCTTTTCTGTATAGATTTGGAGTACTTTCTGGTCCTCTGTTCAGAACTTACCATAATATCATTACTCAATAAAGAGCTGTCTCTGTTAGTGGGTCGTTTCTTTTTCTTCTTACTCGACTTCAATCTGTATTGATTACTAACAGCTAATTGAAAAGTTTATTGAAGTTTTAAAATTATTTAAAAGTAGAAATCCTTTAGAATTTCAAATGAAAATTGAGGCTTGAAATGGTGTGATGGTGATCTAAATTTTCTACTAACTTGAATATTATTAGAATGGTTAAACGTCTATACTTTTTCATCACGAGTTGTAATTATAATTTGAATGTTTGTACCTTGCTGAGTTGATCGGTTGTTAACACATTCAACATGCAAGTTGAGCTATATTTGCTTTGACATAACTATGAGGTTATTGATTTTTAATATGAAGAGATGGATTATTCATTACTCATACATGTATGTTTCTATTACAATATATCTATGAAATAAATTTTTGTAACATAAAATGCACACGAGTCATTCGCCTACAAAGTAGATTCTTTCCATCAAACAAAATATTCATTCCCTTAAACCAACACCAGACTAATGTATGTAAATTTGACTGTTTCAAACTCGTCACTTTTATTTACTATGTACCTTCTTTGGATTTCCAAGTCATATTTTGGCTATGGAACTTGAGCTTTTATTATGTTGAAACTGTCCTCCACTTCTCTTGTGATAGCATTCACCATCTGTGTAAGAAGAAAATTAAAATATAAACATAATGGAATGAAGTTCCACTTGGCAAAAAGTTACCTAGAAATAATTCTATTCTTTTCAATTTCTTTCCCCATTTTATCTTTACCATCTCTTTTTTTTTTTTCTTCTTTTGAAAAATAAGTCCATTTACTCCATAATGCTGAAATCAAGTAAAAGAAATGGAATTGACTCTATTATTCAACCAAGAAGTTGGCCAAACAAAACTCTACTTAAGTTTTAAACACTATCATTGCCAAAAACTCAAGTCTCATAGAACAGTCAAGCTCTACAAATCAAAAGGGGTCTTTCTAAAGTTGCAAGAGTCATGAAATCAATTCTTGGCATGCTTTCTTGTATCATAGCCACAATGATGCATTTCACACTCATATTCACTCTATCAAACTTTATGATCCATGCTCAAAATTTTGAGTAATTTTATTTTAGGTGTGCTATTTTAGAAAGAAAATTATTTTGGTCCATCTTGGATAACACCCATTTTTTTAGCTCATCCAGTTTTTTAATCACTATTTTTCATGTGATAAATAATTTTTTTTTTGTGGTAATTGGAATGAGTTGCAATAAGACAAGTATAATTTTGGATACACCTTAGTATTATTCTTTTAGAGAAAGTAGCACTACTACAAAAACAATGTTTCTTCAATATCAAGTGTCACTATTCTTGATGTTTCTAAAAACGTCAAGGAATCCAGTGTCTTGTGGATGTTCTCGACTAGGAAAAAAGGGTCAAGAATAGTATCATTATAGTCCTTGAATGGAGAATGAGGCCAAACATGTTAAAAAAACTTTTTATTTGTTTATGGTAGCTACAAGTCCTCAATCTTGAATGAGCATAACTCAACTATCATAATGTTTGTATTATAAATCTCGAGGTCAGAGATTCGATCCTTTCACTCCACATGTTAAAAAAAAAAAAAAAAAAACAAATCTTGAAAGAATGAGCTTAGGACACTCTATGGCATTTCCAGTCATTGAATAAGATGAGGAGAAATATTAAAGTCTTAATATAAATTTGAACATTTGACATTAACCTAGGATAATGTCCAAGTGTTCAAAATCATATATTTCAAATTTATATGCATCCTAAGTCTAAGATGTAGCAAAAACAAGTTAACACATGTATGAAAACATATTCAATTTGTAAGAATTCAATTTATTTGAACCAAAAAACTAAACCAAATAAATTTCGAAGGCAATTAACTTTTACTTTTCGCTATGGGCCTTGACCGAAAGTCATTCCCAACATTATAGACCAAAACCGAACCAAATACAAATGGGTAAAATTGTTGAGAGTTTGAAAACGACTCAAATACAACCTAACCCTAATTTCGGGACCGAAAGTATAACTTATCCTAAATTCTTAAATATTTATCATACTCACTTCAAAACTTAACTTCTCCCTTGTTGCATGTCCTCTCAAATAACCAAACTTGGAAACCCTACACAAACTCCAGCTCTCTATTCCCTGCAATACATAAACCAAAAATACAATAATTATTCCAAAATTATTAGTAATACACTTTAGTTATCAAATCTTGGTCAAATTTAAAAAATAGATTATAATTTTGAAACTCAATTTAAGGTTTTAAACTCCATTACAATTATAAAGAAAATCAATTCAAAGTGGGATAAGAAAAAAGAAAGTACAACATTTGTGGGAAATTGGTCAAGGGTAAATCCTGCCATGCCAATGACTGCATGAAGTGGAGCAGTATAATTATTATGATCATATGTATCAATCCCATCTATATCTTTTGAAGGCATTCCTTTGCAAATGTTGTTAGCAACAGAACATGTTCTTTCATAGTTATGAACATGTCCAAATAACACCAAGTCCACCTGCAATAGTATAATCTTCTTCCATCAATCTACATAATACGTACATCAATATGTAATTATTTAAAGTTAATCATCAAAATACTAGAGTAGATCATGAGCAACCATTGTATAGGTTAATTAACCACGACATATATTATTTTTTGTAATACAACTAGTAGAAGATGAGTATTTGGACGTCCGACCTTAAAATGAGTTTATTCATTTTGACAATCATCAAATCATCATATATGCTTCAATTATGTGGATTTTCTTTTTGAAAAAGAACATTTACAAATATATATTTTTAGGTAAAATATCGTTTTAAGTATGATTTTCATTCGGTCACCAGGTTTCAAATGTTACATTTTGAAACTTAAGAATGAAATAAAAACTATAATAAAAATTTATGGATTAAAAAGTATTTTTAAATAAATGCTTTTAGGTTAAAGGAGAGAGGGAACCTTATTTTGTAGGAGAAGTGGCTCAACAGCTGCAACAAAATTTGGGTCAACACTAGGAAAAAGTCCATGTATGGAAGAGTACATGGGTCTATGCCTACATTCATAGTTACCCGTTAGAAGTTTAAATCTTTATCATATATATTTTATATGTTATATTCTTTAAAAAATATATATTGTCATAAATGATCGGTAAAAAATATCACATATATAATATGTACTCAATTATTCAGAGTTGTTTGGGCTCGTCTAACTTCAAATGAGTGGGGTGAGTTAATAGTCTTAACTTCATATTTGAGGCTCCAATTAATATAATTGGCATTATTTGGAAGCGTGAATTCATGAACGTATCTAACTCATCAGTACATTAGTCTATAAACTTTCATCCATTAATATACTTAACTCTCAAGTGTCTTAATTCATGTATAATTTGAAATTATTAAAATATATTTTATCTTCAACAGATTTTCAATCTACTATTTCCTATCGAAATTAACTACCTGCATACTATTATAACCCATAAACTATAATAATTATGAATTTATAACAACCAACTTAACGTATCAAACTAATGAAAGAAATTTACCTAAACTTTTTTAGAATAATATATTAGACATTATGTAATGATATATCCTCATCTTGCCACACCTTTAAAAGCTTTAAAATTGCAATAAATTAAACTTAATTACCCAGTAAAAATGAGCCATGGTGTTCTTGATCTGTCAACAGAGGCCATGTCATTTTTCATCCATTCATACTGTGAATAGAAAAAAATATTTGATAAAAATAAAACCAAAGTTAATTGAATGAATATGAGACATTCATATTGCAAAAAAGAATGTTGGGCAGAAATTACCTGTGGTGAATTGATAGTAAAATCATGCTCAGTAGAGATGATGGTGAAGTGAATAGAAGCAATTTCAATAGAATACCAAGGCTGATCTTTTGCAGAAATTGGCATTTGAAAATATGTTTCATAAGGAACTCCACATTCTCCTCCTGAATCTGGTAATGAGTATACTGACCCCGATTCACTGTAGTCTCTATACGCTCAAAATTGAAAGTTTTAAGAACTAATATTACTTTTAGGCATGTTTTAAAGTTCAAATACTTACTAAACATAAAATTAAAATTACTTTTAAGATCTTATTTGGTAATAATTTTCGTTTTTAGTTTTCAATTTTTGAAATTTTTGATTTTTTTTTTTTTACTATATGATTTTCACCTTAAACATTTGAATTCTTAATCTAATTTCAAAAGCAAAAATTTAAAGTGAAAAACTATTTATTTAGGGTATGTTCGATAACGATTTTATTTTTAGTTTACTGTTTTTGAAATTTATGTTTATTTCCTTGTGATTTCTCCAATATGATTTTCATATTATACATTTGAAAATTAAAAAAAAAAAAAACTATTTACTTTAGTTTCTAAAACTTGTCCTGAATTTTTAAAACTTTAGTAGAAGGAAGATAACAAAAGATATAGAAATTTATAAGTGAAAGTAGTGTTTATAAGTTTTAATTTTTAAAAAGTAAAAGCCAAAAACCAAAACTCAAAAATCAAGCCCCTCATTTGGTAATTATTTGATTTTTAGTTTTTTTTTTTTTTTTTTTTTTTTTTTTTTTTTTTTAAATTAAGCCTATAGACACAACTTTCATATTTGAATTTCTTCCTTTGTTATCTACTTTTTATCATTAAAAAACCAAGCCAAAATTTGAAAACTAAAGAAAAAATAGTTTTTAAAAACATGTTTTTGGTTTTGAAATTTGACTAAGAATTCAACCATTATACTCAAGAAACATGCAAATCATTATAAAAAATGTAGAAGAAATTGACTTAATTCTCAAAAACCGAAAACTAAAAATGAAATGGTTATCCAACTGGTTAAGAATTTAAGCATTAATTAGATTTAGTGGTGACTAAGTAAAGAAGAAAAGAGGTTGGATTTAGATACCTCTCATGGTTGCCAATGGCAGTCATGTAAGGAAGACGAGAAGCAATGGGATTAATAAGATGAAGAAAGAAATCCCATTCAACTAAGAAACCAGTTGCATAGCTTATATCTCCAATGTGAAACACTGCATCTACTTTTCCAGATTCTACTTCCTCTTTCATCCCTTGCACCACAGAGATTGACCCTGCCTGATACCCCCACTAAAATTATTATTCTACTTTTAATACTAATACATTCCCATATTGTGCTACATTTCAAATTATTCCTAATTATTTCACATTTAAAACAATCTCTGTTTAATTCCGAGTAATAATTACTTTTTTCGTATATAATTCTTTTTTTTTTAAAAAAACAAAATTCTCTCCATTGAAGTTTAGTATATATACAGACAAGTTTTGAAAGCTAAATAAAGAGATGATATCATTCAAGAACGACTTCATATGATTGAATAACATATAAAGGATGATGGGTGGAAAATCAGAAACCTCCCGTGTTTGAGAAACTTTCGGAATCAACACAATACTTATTTTGATCCCAGTGTTTAATGGATTGGCCATCGTTCAATACCTTCAAGCACCCTTCAACAGTTTTATCCCCCACAACATGGCAGTATTTTTGGAAAAAGAAAACAACTGGGAACCCATCCAGACATGGCGCCTTAGTCGGGTGAAATTGTTTAATAGCACAAATGATCTCTTCTTCGGTAAAAGCTCGAATTAGAGCCAGATCCATCTCATATCTCACCCTCATACGCATAGCAAAGTTACTGAGTGATTGTGTCCCATTCACTGTTTGTGGCTATTCTTGCTCGTGAAAAAGGTTTTTGCCGTTCCAGAGAGAGTTTGATGATCATGTCTGTTAAGGAGATTTTTGTGTGGAGAGGAAGTACATGAAGAAGAAAAATCTACGAGGGTAAGTTCTGCACATCTTTCTCTCCTCAAAATGCATGTTGTGTAATTTAAATATTTATCCTATGCCTCTGGATTATTTCTCCGTTTTTTGGAGTTTTCAAAATTTACTGTCCATGGCACGATGTTCATACGCTTCTGCGTGGAATTTAATTTCTGCAGTTGGTATCAGAATCAGATTATGCCTTTGGTTTTCAATTTTGAAACAAAATTAAAGAAAGGGTGGGTGAATTTCTGTATTATGAATGTTTGGATTGCGAAATAGATGTTTTCAGTATTTGGCACCTTAGTTTACTGTTTTGATGAGATCAAAATATAAGAGTCCAGTATTTTTGGGCATTTATTTTTTTACTATCGAGCCTGTAAGTCTGTGTCCTTGAGTTTGACAAGTGTTACTGAGGAAGGAGATCAAGAACGGAGCAATTTGGACAAAGATCGATGCAGAGGACAACATTCTGTGTTAGAGCGTAATGCACGGTGTTGTGATGCTGTGCTTTACGCAGTGGCACAGAAGGCAGCTTAGCATAATTATGCTAGACATCAGCATTATGACACTGATCTTGCGCATAGCGTTGTTACACTGAGGCAAAGAAAGCCAGCATAGCCACGCTCCAAATCTACCTGCGTGTGCATTCGGAGCGGTTCAACACATTTGGAGTGTTCAATTCGTGGGTTTGAGCCTTCTCCTTGGCTATTTTTGAAGTTTTTTTTTCTTAGGTGTGCAAAATTCAGTCTATTTTTGCTGTTATTTTATTTATGCATGTGATGTATGATTAAATATTATATATTGCATAATATATGTCATATAGTTTAAAATTCCACCCTAGGATAAACATATTCTTGCATCATATTTAATATAATTGTTACATTATATGATTGTAGATATATTATAAACATGCACATGCATCATATATAATATAAATGTTATATTATATGGTTGCATGTATCATAAAGCATATTCATTCGTCATACTTTAATATAATCGTTATGTTATATGATGGATATGTATAATTTTCATTAGTTAATATAATTGTTATATTATATGATGAAAATGGATATGCATTGAGCATGACATTACTTAGTAAATATAATTGTTATATTTATTAATGTCATTAGATGCATGTTTTAGGTTTTAGTGATTCATTATTTTATAGGAGTTATAAGTTTAATGAAATATATTAAAATCTATAATCAAAAGTTGCATGCAAACACAAGTCTTAATTAATTTTAAATGATTCAAAATTAATTCATCTAGACGTATGTTAAAATACTTCTAATATGATTAGAAATATGTTAATCTTTTATTTTCTTTTTTAATAGGATTAAATTGAATGCATAAAATATTAAATTTATAAAATATTTTTCTATAAGAGACCTTTGTCTAAAGAATGTCCTGTCTAGGATTGGGGTATTCAAGTTGATGAAAATGGAATACTGATGACGGGCAGAAATGTATGTTATTATAGGTCTTTTATTTAGAATTATGAGGTATGATAAGAAGAATATGTGGCGATTATTCTAAGAATTCATGAGAAAATGAGCTTGCATCGATCAGCAATGAAGATCTCGGCTAACCCACTAATTATGCGTTATTTTGCGTCCAATTGTCTATTTTTGTAGCTATCGCAAGAAATGATCGCATGCGGTGAATCTCGCCATCGTAGAGGCGTCGCATATGCAATCGCATACGTTCAACGCATGGATGTTGCAGCCATTAATCGCATGCGTCCATCGTGAAACCAAGCACGAACGCATATCTTGGAAGTATCAAAAGGTGATGTTGACATTTCACCTACCACACTGTTAGCAGTAGAAATCCAAAGCAGGTCCATCACGTCGTTAGCAGCAGAAATTCAGAGGACCATTAATGCTATCGGTAATCAAGCTCTATAAATAGAAGTCTTCGAGCCCAACTTCAGATCATCCGGGTTTTCTGTCTTCGAGCAGATCCGATGATCCAGCTCTATAAATAGAAGTCATTGAGCAGAATTTCAAACGATCCAAGTTTATACCTTCGGGTGGATTCTTGTGATCCAGATGAAAGCATGAGAAGATATTCTTAAGAGTTCTTCATTCCTCCTACCATTCCGAGTGAAGACCGGAGCCCCGTCGGAGATAGATCTAGAGAGAGACTACTCCACCACCCATTCATGGCTCTACCGCCCATCCATGGCACCACCGGCAGCCTTGACACATATCTGATGGATGCAAGACATTGTCCATCTGGCCTTCCATATCTCTTCTACCTCTGTATTGTATTACATTGTGGCTTAAGAGATTGATACATTTTGTGATCAATGCATTTCTCTATTTCCTTCGATTCCATCTTCATTTTTTATCATCCTTTACTTTCATCGCAAAGACTAAGTAAGATTGCTAGAGTACCGTATACTTATTCATGCGGTATAGACATATGAAGCATGTAGCAAACCACCGAGAGGTGTGCGTTGCATGAGTGTTGTGAGAAAATCCTATTTGCTTAGTGTAATGCTGTAGCAACGCTTGTCTATGAGCAGTTCAGTGGTAGTTAACTGCCCAGGAGGGTAAGTAGTGTTCCTAGAGATAGGAATAATCTTATGTCAACCATGTTTATGTGATTACCTTGTCTTATGAGCGCATCATTCATCATTTAGACTTACTTGATAGAGTAGTCTAAAAACCAAATCTAGGCTTGAGAGAGTTAGATTGGATCGCATAGGCAAGAATAGAGGCTTAGAGATAAGCTCTGTTTGCTATTACACAACGTATGCACCCTATAGATAGGATATGAAAGTATGCGATCACATCGCATGCGTTTAGAAGTAGGATACGGTGGTATGCGGTCATCTTGTTTATGTGTGGGAGCACATGAGCAAGAATAGAGACTTAGACATAAGACCTCTCGACACTATTGCATATACATCTCATGCGTCATGGTCAAATGTGTGTAGCATAATCGCATAGCGTGCTTTGGCTGGGGTTACCCTTGCGATCAAGCTTAGGATTGTGGTGAAGTCATTCCCCGACATTCTATCTATTTTCCTATCATTTTATTATGCGTTAATAGTTGTCGTGTCTCTAGCTCTTACAGTCATACTTCCACTACTTAATCTGTTAGTTAGGAGTAGGAGTAGTGCATAGCCTATAACCTTCAAATTCTTTTATTCTTCACCGCAAAAACTTTACTTAATAACATTTAGCTACAAGTCCCTGAGTTCGACCTCGGATCACCTGAGAAACTTGCGATCTCGTTATACTTGGCGAGAGAGCAAGAAAACTTGTGGTAGGGACGCATGGTCATCAAACGCATATTGCATATTCCTTAGTCCAACGCATGACCTGCGACGCATGGAGAGCAAACGATGAACGCATATTTATTTAGTACTCCCTTTTCCTTCATCAAATACCCCTACCTAGGAACCAACCTGGAAGGTGAATTAGAAAAATGTTTTGTAAGCATGAAAGACATGATTAGATTTATTAAAGTGTTTAATAAATAATAATCATTTACTATTAAACTATCCAATATTATATTGGGCGAATTTAACAATGGACTTAGGTAAATCATTAGCCGGATTTACTTAATTAATAAACCCTAGGTTTAAAACACTTAGTGAGATAAAAAAGATATATATGAGATGTCATTTTCCTTTTACTTTTTCACCAAAAGTTCACACCTTGAGATCTATAGACGGTCTCAAGGCATCATTTGTTTGTGTCTTCCTTCGGAAGATGTTTGTATAGATCAATATCATGGTAAATGGAGAAGGTGTTTATAGTAAGTAGGAGAAGGACGTGTATCAACACATCCTATGGTCTCTTTTATTGGTTTGTAGTGAGGTTTCATGCTTGGCCTCGTGGCATCGTTTGCTTGTGTCCCCCTTCGGAAGGTGTTTGCATGAAATTGATTTCAAACTCCAGTAATGGATAGGATTACTTTCGTTTTTGCCCCAATCGCTTTTTTTCTTCAGTTGGCTCATAGAGTCGGAACTCTAGGGTCTAAAATGAAGGGTCACACTTACAAGAAATTTTTAAGTAAGTTAATAATTTCTTGACCGAATCAACGATGAAAAATTATTATAGAAATAAGAGCTATTTTGGTGTTATAATTGGTTGAGAGTGTCTCAATTCAATGAAGAGGTGACTGACCACCCTTCAATGGATTTTTTCCTAAATCACTGAAGGATCGTTGCAAAATTAGATGTCATATAGGGTACGTTAAATTTTTGCTAAACTTGATTGGATTTAAAGGGTAATGCATGTATCTAACATAAATAATTTGTTTAGTTTCAGCAAACTTCAAAATGACTAGTGCTACTATTAACCTTCTAAGTGCTGATAAATTAACTGGAAATAACTATACAACATGGAAAAACACGACAAACACTGTATTGATCATTGAGGACCTTAGATTTTTCTTACTGAAAAAGTGTCCTTAGGTCCCCGCTCCTAAGTTCAGGATACATATGAGAGGTGGATGAAGGCAAATGAGAAGGCCTGAGCATATATTATTGTCATCTTAACTAAAGTCTTGGCAAAAAAAACACGAGAATATTGTCACTACATGCGAAATCATGAACAACTGTCCTCATAGATCAAGCACAATGCTCTGAAGTTCATTTTCAATGCTCGTTTGAATAAGGAGATCTTAGTGCAAGAACATATTCTCAATATGATGGTGCACTTCAATGTGGCGAAGTTAAACTAGGCTGTCATTAATGAGGCCAGTCAAGTTAGCTTTATTCTAGGATCTTTCTCAGAGAGTTTCCTACAGTTTCATAGTAATGTTGTTATGAACATGCTAAACTAAAACTTCACCACCCTCCCAAACGAGTTAAAAACTTATGAGTCTCTGATGAAACTCAAGGGACAAAAAGGAAAGGAAAATGTTGTTACTTCCTCTAAAAAATTTCATAGAAGTTCGACCTCTGGGACTAAATATGTGCTTTCTTCCTCAGGCACAAAAAATGGAATTAGAAGAAGGGAGGTAAGGGGAATAAAGCTAACCCTGTTGCATCCCAGAAGGGAAAAAAGCCAAGGTTACAAAAGGAAACTATTTCCATTGCAACCAGGAAGGATATTAGAAACAATATTGCCCTAAGTATTTGGTGGAAAAAAAGAAGGCCAATCAATGCAAATGTGAATTACTAGTTTTGGAAACTTGTTTAGTGGAGAATGATAATTCGGCCTGGATAATTGATTCAAGGGTCGTAATCACGTTTGTTCTTCTTTTCAGAGAATTAGTTCCTGGTAGCAGCTTGGGACTAACAAGATGTCCATGTGGGTTGGAATTGGGCAGGTCGTCTCAGTGATAGTAGTGGGAGCCGTTAAATTACTCTTCCAGAATTCTTTTCTTTTATTAAAGGATGTTTGTGTAGTTCCTGTTTTAAAAAGGAACTTGATTTCTGTTAAATGTTTGTTGGAACAAAATTATTCTATCGAATTCGATGTAAATAAAATATTTATTTATAAAAATGGTGTTGATATCTGTTATACAAACTTAGAGAGTAATTTATATGTGCTAAGATTGTTATCATCTAAAGTGCTTTTAAATACTAAAATGTACAAAACTGCGACAACTCGACATAAAAGATAAAAGACTTCTAATAAAGAAATACCCATCTTTGGCATCTAAAGTTAGGTCACACAAATCTCAATAGGATTGAGAGGTTGGTTAAAAGTGGACTTCTAAGCAAACTATAAGAAAACTCTTTATCTTTATGTGAGCCATTCCTTGAAAGCAATATGATGAAAAGACCTTTTACTATAGAAGGTTATAGAGCCAAAGAGCCCTTAGAACTTGTACATTCAGACATTTGTGGTCCGATGAATGTTAAGACAAGAGGAGGGTTAAGAGTTGGGATACTCATCATAGACCAAACCATGTCCAACAAGGTTCTATTTCTCCTTTTTGATACATTGTTTTGGTGAGGTGTACTAGATACCAAGAGTTGGGATATGATTCCATGTTCTATCATATATTTCTGGAATCTTAAATCCATATACTCTCGACCTCGATCCAATTAAAGTGTTTTTAATGATTTTACCTAATGAATTCTCAATCTTAACCTTATACTCTTTGAATTTTTCAAGAGCTTCATACCTGTGTTGCATTAGGTAAAGATACCCATATCTTGAATAATCATCTACGGAAGAGCTTAACACATGTAAATTAGATTCTCTACAGAACAAAATCTTTCTTAAAAATTTCACTCTCCCTTCCAAAACAAGGAGCTCGCACATCTTTGGTGCTTATGCTAAAAATAGCAAGGTTATTGAGTGGTTGTGTCCATTCACTCTTCGTGGTTGTTCTTGCTCATGAAAAATATTTTTTTCGTTTGAGAGAGAGTTTGTTGTTCGTGTCTGGGAAGTTTGTTAACCATATGGGCCGCCATTCACATGCACTCAACCTAAAATCTTTCGACACATTATTTGCATGTAACATGCTAAGACATACTTCTGCAAGATGTCTATTTTTCTTTTTTGCCACTCCATTTTGTTGTGGAGTATTTGTACATGTCAATTGATGATGTATCTTATACTATTGCAAGTACTAAGAGAATTCATAGACATATATTCTCCTTCGTTATCTGTATGTAGGCATTGAATTCTCTTTCCTAATTCACCTTTAACTTGTTCTTTGAATTCTTTAAACTTTATAATTGGTTCAAACTTCTCTTTAATAAAGAACACTGAAACATGTTTGGAGAAGTCATCAATAAAGATCACTATATAATACATACCGCTAATTGAAGATTGCTTGACAGAACCAAATAAGTTAGAATGTACCAACTCCAATGATTACTTTGCATTTGATTTGGACTTCTTGAATGATAGTTGATGTGCCTTCCTATACTGGCAACCAAGATAGACCTTGTCTTCTATGATATCAAGTTGAGGCAGCCTCTTAAGCATAGACTTGTTTATCATTGTCTTCAATTTTTTGTAGCTAACATGATCAAGTCTTGCATTCCACAAATCTATTGTTTCATTCTTCCATGTCTTATTCACGTAGACTACCTCTGTTGGCATGATGGAGATGGAGTCTATCCTTCACCCTTCCATCAACAACGTACCACTGACTTTGAGATCATAGTACATCTTGATATCGTTAAGTCCAAACACGACGAAGGTGTTTGCTGATGTCAATTGATATACTGATATCAAATTCTTCTTCATTTCAGGCACATAAAATACGTTCTTAGCTCCGCTTGATTAGAATTAGACGAGGCATTACCATAGTTTTGCCAGCATAGGTTATTAACAACTTCGAGTTGTTTCCAATTATAACAACTCAGCTTCCTTTGTACTATGATGTGTTTGTAGCTTCCTTTTATCTCTTATCATGTGGTTAGAGTAGCATGAATCGACAATCCAATCATTTTTATAATTTACCTCTTTTACATGGAGAGTCAACACTTTATTCTCCACTGCATAAGATGTGGACTAGGGATTGGGATCTGCTGTTGCAAAGCATGTCTCTATATCCTACTCTTCTTCAATAATGCTCTCAGCCTAGGAAGTCGTGTTGCTTTCTACTACCTTTTTCTTTCGATGACAGTCTTTAGCATAATGGCCTATATTTTCATAGTTATAACATTCACCATTTTTCTAGCTTGTGCTTTCAATTTGTTTTACTAGCTTCCCCTACTTGAAAGTATTTTGGAGTTTCTTCATCTTCTTTTGATCTTACTTTCTTTTGATATTTTGAATGATATTTTCTTTGGTCACTAAAGAGCGTTTCTTCATTATTGCTCTTTAATGTGACCTATGACATTTGCTTAGTCAATACTTCTTGACTAACAAGCATATTTTCTAGTCAACAAAAGAAGATTAGATTGCCCAACTTTGAATAACAACAATAAAGCTTCTATATTCAGGTTTGTCCATGAATAATAATTCTCCTCATTCTCGATGATAAAATAGCAATGTAGGATCTAACTCAGAGATTTCATAACATAGAGTTTTTACATTGATGAAGTTTTGGTTGATAGTCATCCTGCTTTATGCAACTGACAGGAACTCATTCTCTAGAAAATGCAATCTCACATCATTTTTCTTTGAAAAAAGTGAGGCAAACATGTCCCATGCTACCTTCAGTGTCTCTGCTAAACTGATGTATTCCAACATTTCTTCATCAACTGTAGTTTTATTTGACCCAGCTGTAGTTACAGATAATTTGTGAAGGGTTGAATTATTGTTGATTGGTTATATTCGTGGATACCGAAATATATCTACAGTACGAAAAGTGCAGTTGTGGGTCTTCAATGGAGTGGTCTACAGTTAATGAATGGTGATTAATTAATTAAAGAGTTTAATTAATTAATCTCGTATCGATTGAGCTTCAAGTTTGTAGGTCCATTAGGTCTCCTTGCTAGCTCACAAAGGATAAAACAAAGAATAAATGGTTTTGGAATAATTTGAATAGTTCAAATTATTTATGGAAAAATTTATATTAATGTGATTAATATAAAGTATAATGTATATTGATACATTATAATATATAGTTAATTATGAATATGATTTATAATTCATACTATACACAATAAAGATAAATATTTGAATGAGATTAAAATTAATATAATGTATATCGATACATTATAATATATAGTTAATTATGAATATGATTTATAATTCATACTATACACAATAAAGATAAATATTTGAATGAGATTAAAATTAATATAATGTATATCGATACATTATAATATATAGTTAATTATAAATAAAATTTACAATTAATACTATATTATATATGAGAGTAATATATTTGAATAAGATTCAAATATTATTTATATGAATGTGATTCATATAAATACTATAGGTTAAAATTAATATGAATGATATTTATACTAAGACTATAGATTATTTGAGAGGATAGCATTTGAATATGATTCAAATAAAATTAAATATATGATATTTAATTATTAATTAATTGGTTGTTAATTAATTTAATTATATGTATTAAATTAAACAAAAATAACTCCTAAAGGGGAGTTATTATACGTTAACTCCCCTCCATGATGATCATTCTCACGATATAGGTATTTTGTAGGAGTTACAAAATTGACAACACACTCCTTAAGCGATGTTGCTCTAAAAACTCTCTCTGCATAATTCTCTTCTTCTTCCAAACCAAATGAGAATCTACCATTTGTATTTCGTGTCGAAGAATAGCAAGGAAGTCCTTTTGGTGGTGTTCTCTGTTCGTGAACGATGGTGTTTGTGGGAAGAACTTGGAGTACATTGAGTTCGAGGGAGATCTTGATCATGGAGAGGAGTTGTAAGAAGAAGAGTCTTCAAGAGTAAGATCTTCCTTATCCCTTGTACTCTCAGGAGCATGTTGTATAAATAGAATTGTTTATCTGATTTCCGTCTTGTTTTCTCTGTGTTTTGAGTTTTTCGAAATTAATTGACATTGGCACTGCGTTTAGACGCTTCTGCTAAGGAATTCAATTCTTTCAACATCCTCAGGTGGATTGACTTCATTTTCTTCTATAACATCTTACAAGTCTTAGAGATACGACTTCATTCATGTGGACCATGTTTTATAGTTCTAAGTGTTGAGCTTAGCTTCTTGATTCCTCCAACAACTAATGGTCTCCCATCATCTTGTAGTGATGAATTCATTTCACGAGTAGCTGCGTCCCAAACAACAAGTTTCATAGTCGCAGACTGTACTAGTTCTTAAAAAGCTCCTCCACAACAAGCTATGGTAATTTTGGCTCTGATACCACTTATTGAAGAAATTGGCACAAAAAGGAAGAGAGACAATCTTGAAAGAAAGAAACTTTTATTATGAACATATAAGAATGAACACTTTTGAGAGAATACTCGTTCACTCTCTAACACTCACTTTTCTCCCCTAATGCTCCAGCTTTTCATTCATCTCTTTGTTTTTGGCTTGCTTGCTTACATATGGGCCACACCTCCTATTTATAGGTGTGAGATTCATGGAGCTCAAGTAAGAGGATTTTCTAGGCTTTTCTTGGATCTAAACTCTTCTAGACATTTCTATGAGATTATCCTTATCTAAAAGGAATTCGAATTCCTTGGTTCCTAAAAAAACCTAAGATATTTTTACATATTTTCTTCGAGCTATTTATTTATAACTTTCTAGATAAATCTAGAATGTCTTATATTTACCCTATGTTAATTATATAGATACTTCAAGAACCTTATAGAATAGTTAGTGTTGCTTCAACTTCAACATCCTCAAGTCTCTCAACACCCATTTAAAGAGTTCTATAACATGACGCCTGTGGAAAAAATAGATCTCCAAAAAGGCCTCTCGGTGAGAGAACATTTTATCCGTTTTTATTAATTTTTATATACAATCATTCTCACACATTTATTATACATATAATGGTTTCATAAAATTCTATAAGGATTAAAATATTGATGTTGACATGATTAAAAAGTACCTGAATGTAATGCTCAACTGAAGAAGGATCTAGAGGAGCCTTTCCCATATCACCAAATGCAAGAAAATGAAAATCATTTCCATCTCCGCCCGCTGGTGGTGTCCTAAATGCTGTTTCGTCACTCCAACCAACTTTATCACTACAAATTACATACACATATCATTATAGATTTCATAAATGAATAATATTTAGGTGTATCTTAAATATAATTTATTTTTACATCTTTCATCTCCCTCACATATATAAAAAATAATTAAAATATTTAAAAAAAAATAAAAAGAATTTGCTATATGAAAAATTGTGATCGAACAATTTGATAGGATACATAAAGACAGGTGCTACCCAGAATGTAACTAAATATTTTCCCTCATAAATTATTCCCAATAAACTCATTCATATTACTTGCATTCAATGTCTTTTTTAGTATGGTAATTTAATCCGAGATTGGCAACATGACAATTTTATATTTTTTTAATCTATAAATTTTAATTTAATTTATTTGAAAGGGTTGAAATGGATTGACAAAAATGGGTGCAACCTAGCTAGCAAGAAAATATTGCTCTTTCTTACTTAATTTCTTGGGATCTACCTTTTCATTTAATTTAGGTGAAAAGAATATAGTAGAGTATTATGAACGTTTTTCATTTTTGGGTTAACTTATAAAAAAATACCCTTGAAATTTGTTATTTGTTTAAATTAAAAAAAAAATGTGTTCTCTCAAAAGTTGAAATATATTACCGACCTTGACATTTCGTAAACATTTTAACCTCTTGTTGGATATAAATTTTTAAAATTTCAGATAGAAATTAAGACACGAGATAGTGTGACAATGACCTAAAATATCGAAGTGTCTTGTCTCACTAATCTAAATCTCAATCTTCATCGAAAATTCTATAGGATTTTAACTCCAAAATCAGTTGTAAAATGTTTAGGTAAAAGGTAGAGTGCAATATTGCAAATTTGAAAGTAAATGATATTTTCAACACAAATAGCAAAATTTAGGATATATTAATTTAGCCTTATTTTTCTTTTGTTCTTACATTTTGAGTTGGGAGGTTTAAAATAGGAATACCTTCCATATTTGTAGGAATAAGTGGTAGAAGGCTGAAGTTGAGTCATGACTGCAGAATGAATGAAGCCAGGGTCATGCCATCCAAAGTCCTTTGCTGGACTTTGAAATGATGATGAATCTATCACACACCCATATTATATATCAAACTCATTAATCTTGCAACTTTCATTAATCTAACATAACTATTCAATCTCTTCAAATAATATAACCCTTTTCTTTGTACTTGTTTCTTTTTTTAATAAAGAAGTTTTACGAAAATTCTTCTAATGTATTTTGTTATGAGGTTAAACAATTTTTGTTGAGAGTGTAGTTTAACTGATATAAAATTATTTTTAATCAAAGAATTTGACATATTATTGAAAAGAACATTTAAAAAAAATATTTGAGAAAAATGAGTTGAAATTAAAATTGATGTATATAATAGTCAGGATAAGGAAAGTAGAGAACTCACTACACATGTCATTTTGTGAAAAAGTTGAAACTTGAGAGGTTTGTAGTGTTCCATCTTTTCCATATTGAACTTGTTGGGGCTCTTCATCCCCACTAACCCAACTCAATTTCATCTACAAATCACAATTATTTTTTCATCATGAATAAATTCGTATACTAATTAAGTTATGTTTAATTTGACCGTTTTTATATCATAATATGTATGTTAACAATAATTTAATAAATATTTTATTTTTGTTTTAGGTAAATGCAATAATCATAAACTAATTCAACGAAAGATTTCATGATTTAAAAATATCAAAATATAATGGACTAATTTAAAAGGTTTTAAGCAACAAGGACTATATCAAAAAGAAGAAAATTAAATTAAATAGATATAAAATCAAATCAAATTGGAAAAAAAAAAAAAAAACTTAAAACACATGTTTAGTCCCTTGATTATCAAACAATGTAGTCATTGAACTTCAGTTGATAACAATTTAGTTTGTACTTTCAAATTTATAACATTTTGGTCTCTATACTTAAAATAAGTAACAATCAATCCTTGTACTTTGCAGTTGTAACTATTTAATCTCTTTTTTTGAAAAAAATATTATTAAGATTTAGTAGAATTCTTGCAAGTTTAGATTGATGAATTGTGTTAAAAGTTGTGTGTTGGCAATATTTGTTTAAGTTTAATGGTATCTCTTGGATTGTCTTTGCATCTAGCTTATCTGACAAAGAGATGTTTTCTGGAAATACTGATTCTGCAAAATATTTTTCTTATGTGAAAAATCCTATCTCTTGTATATTCGTAGACATCTTGCCTTCTTTGTTCGTAACTATTTTGGAAGTTAGGGTTGCTTATTTATGTATCTGTTGTGCATATTTAAAGTCCCTTAGTCTTTTGTTGAGGGTTGACCATTTTTCACGAAAGATACCGAGAGCCATTATCTTGTGAAGTGTTTTTGTCACAAGTGTTGTATCAATCTTTGAAGGCGTGGAAGATTGTGTTGTTGTAAGGCTGGAAACATACTTTAAGATATTTGTATGCTTTATCAGTAGTTTTCTTCTTGGGATAAAGGATTCTCTCAAGCTTGGGGGAGCCTAAGCGAAACGAGTGAAGTAGTCTTTGCTTAAGAAGGAAAGATAAAGTTCTAGTGAAAGGGAGACTCACGAATTAAGGGGAGCTTAAATCTAGCTGAGAGGGAGTCTTAATCTTAGGAGGAGCCTAAAACATTCTTCATTGATATTACTACTTAGGAGAGCCTAAATCATCAAGAGAGGGAGTCTCACATCTAGGATGAGCCTAGGTGAATGGTTGAGTGATTAAGCTCTTTGGAGGTCGCTTTAATCTTGTTATCATCACAGGTAAGTACTACGTTGTAATTGCTTATTATCTATATTAGTGAAGTACTTATCTTTCCTGGATACACTACCCCCCAGATGTAGGTGGTATCCATCGCACTAGGTTACCAATCTCTAGTGTTCCTTTTATTTGTTATTTATTTCTCATTAATGTTTTGTAGAATGCTATAATATTATTCATAAAAACGTTTAAACGTTTAGTAAGTACTCCCATATTATTTTTAAATTATGTTACTATAGTATGGTTGGCTGATTTTAATTACAAGCAAAATGTAAGCAACATAATTCACAACATGTCTTGCAATAGGTCAACATCTTTTTGAAACATATTTCATATCGTGCAAATTTTGTTTGGAGTTTTTTCCTTATATATTGATATGTGTAGTGCATGTTTGCTAGGCTGCTTTCCTATCTTGAGCAACATGTTTTGCAACATGTGCTATATGATGTCTCAGAAGATGTTATGTGACAGATAATAGATTCTGTAGATTATAATTTTTTCTTTATCTATCAAGTGTATTTTTGCATATTTCGTTACCTGCTATTTTTTTTTTAAGATGTTTAATTTTTTTCCTTGAAGATCTTCTCAAAGCTATATATATATATATATATATATATAATTCAATTTTAGGGTTAACCTTCTCACTGAAAAGTGTGTATATATTGAAAGTTTTGAGCTTAAGGATTGTCTAGGTCTTACCCTTCATATATTGTGATTAAAAGTTTTATTTTTTTTCGATTGTGGATTTTGTTTTAGCCATCAATGAGGCTTTGTTGAATTATTTTGAGTACAACAAACCACTTAAGAAGTAAGTGATAACTCATGATGAGTATTTGATGTGTATAGAGGGAAGCTCTGTCAAAGCTTGTGGAAAGCTTGCTTATGAATGTGAGAGGCTCTCACACTTGGGGAAAACCTAAAGATGTTGTTTGGAGGGAATCTCATTAAAAAACATGAAGAAGCATTATTGCAGAACAAACTTAGGTCATGGAATCCTAAGTTGAATTTGAAGAATCAATATATGAGTCACTGAAGAAGAAGTTTATCAGATAAATACTTTGCCATAGTGACTATATTTTTTAATATTAAGTTATTATGTTTGTTAGTAAACATCGTGTTTGACAATTATATTATGTGTTAGATTCGCTTTAATTTTTTAAATTGAACAAGTTAAAATTTATTTATAGGACTATAAAGACTAAATTACTACGTGATAAAATTCACATTTAATTTTGAGATGAGATTTTGTACAATAAAGACTGAATTGTTAGAAATTGAATAGTATGAAAATTAGGTATCAAAATTAATTTTCAACCTCAAAATAGGAATTAAAAAAAGAGAGAGAGAGAGAGAGAGTTGGGGAGTACTCACAGATGTAGCAGTAGAATCAATGCTAGAGAGAAGTCCGTACAAAGGAGCATTTGGGTTTTGAAAGCTGAGAGGCTGTGATCTGAGAAGAAGACAAGGGGTGAAAAACCCGCCGCCAAACAGGACGAATTCCACGTCGGTTCTGAAGTTGATGACATGGAATGACAACGTGGCACTACATGTCTCTATCGCACATCTCCCCCCTGGACCTCTCAACTTGCACTCTTTCTTATTGCATGGCAGGTAATCTGGATCACTGCTCAAACTTGCTGCCTGCCCAATTATATTAATTATCATAACAACAATAATATATTTAGGCAATGTTTTACACACCCGCAGTGAAAATCTAATTTAGGCCACGTTTATCAAAATATAATAAAAATTGATATAATCGGAATGAGATTTCATTGAGGGATGAATCGTAATAGGTCTCAATCGCAAATACAATTGAGTTTCTTTCTTTTATCGCGTTTACCTAGAATTATAAATCTATCACATTTTGTTGTTACCCTTGCTTTTACCATTAGTATTTGACCCTAACGATAATGATAACGGTAATAATAAATGTAATAACAAATATGGTAAATTGATAATTTTCATACCGTTACAATAATAATATTTGTAACGGTAATAATAGGTCTCACGTAATTTTTAACTGTGATCAGATTTCTTACATTTTATTTCTTAATCAGATTACAAATTTCAAGGCAAGTCTCACATCTCATTACGTTTACGAAAAGCAGGTAAACAATAATAAAAGTAATCAATTAAGACTCACTTTTTATATTAGCATTGATGGACTATTTTTCAACTAGTATAAATATAGCTTTAGTCATAATGAAAATCAGATTTCTTTGATGGTGTTTCTTACAAACTCAATGCAATCGGAATAAAACATCTATTCTTCCCATATGAAAACATAATAAAATATAGATGATTTATTAAAATTAGAATATGGTAACTAAATAATATGTCAAAAGAATTGAAACATCCTTTATCATTTTATTTACTTATTCAATTTTTTTTATAAATATTTTTAAAAAAAGAATACTTAAATTAAAATTAAAATACTAATGGCCAATATAGATACTGATTAACAATATTAACACTGATACTAATAATATGGATATATACAGGTGTGTATTTAGAGAGAGAAGATAAAAGATGAAAAGTCAATAAAAAAGATGGTGTGAGTTCTAAGTAATAAACAAAGAGAATATGATTGAAAATGGGATTACGACTTTTGGAGTGGATCCACACTTTGATTCTCATAACATAATTTGCTAAACACCATGATGGTAAGAATAATATATATTTTCTCCTAAATTTTTATGTAATATGATGTTAAATTATTATCCATATTTCACAAATTTAACGAGGAATGGATGAAGTATAAGATAAGATGAATCAAATCACACTATAATTAACTTTGTGCCAATTCAACTAGGTTTCTTTTGACTTTTTTTTCATAGATAATAATATTCATTTGGGCAATCTTCTATTTTCCAAAAATTATATTTTTGTCAATGAAATTCATTTTTGTCTTTTTTTTTTTTTTTACTTATTTTACAAAATTTGAAATATCTGGAGAAAAAAAATAATAACAATGCATTTTTCGAACATATTATTGTTTTTTTCTTTAAAAACGAAAGGTTATGGAATGAACTCCACCCAAAAGATCCATTGGATATTTTGGAGCGTTCGGTTCACTGATTTTATAAGTCGGTGTTAAATAATTTAACTCCATTAATTTTAACAATATTTAATATTGAAGTTTGTACATTTATCAAGAAGTTTTATCATTTTTTTTCTCTCTCCCTCTTTCTGATGTTTTCTAACTCCAAACTAAACATCATCCCACGACATAGACTTTTTAACTCCAAACTTTAGAACTCAACTTAACGTCCTAAATACCGCATTTATTTGTTTTTATCAGTATTTTGAAAGCATCGAGAGCATGCCTACACCAACAATTGCCGTCTCCACGGAAAGTGAAAGGAAGAGACGCGATGATATGGAGGTGTTTGGCAACATCCTAAGTACCTTGGAGCAAGGAGGTGGACCCACTAACACCATTGCGATGGTAGAATAGAATGTATCTGTTTCTGTTTTTTTCTAAAGGACAGTTTTATAATTTTACTTGATAAAAATTGGCTTTTTAATATTTGGTATATAAAAATTAAATAAGTTGAGAATAAAGCTTATGAAGATTTCATTGTTCATTGCAAGAGGTTATATATACACACACAATATAAATGGGAACAAACAGATCAAATTTAGACTCCATAACCAAACAGATCACTTTTAGAAAAGGCAGATGAGTCATATTTTTGTAGCATTCAAAAGCAAATTTAGACTTAAATAATTTTAATTTTTTTCTCAAATCTTATAAAATTTAGAGTTTAGTGCCTCTGTTGAATTCATTTCACTTATGTATTTATTGTTAAATTATTTGCACAAAATGATAATATGACATTAAAATGCATTTTAGCAATCGAAATATAGGTAGCCTTTCTTAAAACAAAAACTTATGAAATAAGTAGTTTAGACCGTGTTTACTAACCATTTAGTTATTGTTTTTGTTTTAAAAAATAGAATCTATAAATACTCATTCCACCTCTCTATCTCGTAGTTTTTTATTTATAATTTTCTAATGTTTTAAAAAACCAAGTCAAATTTTAAAAATTAAAACGATAGTTTTTAAAAATTTATTTTTGATTTTAGAATTTAGTTAAGAATTCAACTCATACCTAATAGAAATAAGAAATTAAGAGAAAATAAACTTAATTTTCAAAAAACCAAAAATCAAAAAACAAAATCACTACTAAATAGGTTAACTAATTACCTTGACAGGATAATGGCAAAGTAGAGGAAGGTTGCTTAAATCACCCGTTTGGACATATAAAAATTTACTCAGTGGACAATCATCAACACTGTAAAACAACCCACAGTAAATGTTTATCATAATATATATTGACACGTTTAGGTCCTATTTGGTAACTATTTTATTTTTTTATTTTTAGTTTTTGAAAGTTAAGTCTATTTTCTCTCTATTTCTTATAACGATTTGCATATTTCTTAAATACAATGGTTGAATTCTTGACAAAATTCTAAAAATCAAAACAAGATTTTAGAAGCTATTGTTTTTAGTTTTCAAATTTTGGTTTAGTTTTTTAAATAATTGGTAAAAAAGTGGATAAGGAATGAAGAAATTTGGAAGTGGAAGTAGTGTATATAGGGTTAATTTTCAAAAACAAAAAATAAAAAAATCAAATGGTTACCAAATCGACCATTAATATTTAGTTATCATGATATTTTAAAAAGATAACAGACGTACTTAGCATTTGATGGCGTGATCATAGCAATCCAATGATCTTCTGATGGAAACAAAACCCCGCTAACGGTAACATTGATGAACTCTTCATTCAAAAGGGTCTCGGAGTTGGAGATGACTTCAAGTTGAATAAAAGAGTTTATATTTGGACAATTGATTAACTTTCTTCTATTGAGCAATCGAAAATCTGATATCGCAGTGTAATTTTGATGTAATTTTGCAGATTCAGCTGCTAATGGATGTAATGACGACGATGACGAAGACGACGACCAAGATAGAAGGAAGAATGGTAGAAGGAAGAGAAGTTTGGAAATGAAACTAAAATTGAGTAAGAGATCCATGGGAAAGATATGAATAAAGAGGAGGGAAAATGTGTGGCCTTCAATGTTTTTGGATGGTTGGAAATGTCTTTAATTGTGAGGAGGGAAAGAGAAATAGAATAATAATTCAGATATTTGGGAACTATTGATCTAAAATACAGTTTCCTTTCCTAATTGAAAATAAACAATTCATTGTGCAAAATAATAATAATAATAATTTTGTTATTTTAGGTTAGAGGTGTTAAAAAACCCGATGACTCAATCCATGCTGTTTGAGTTGGATTATCAATTCATGTGGGTTGGGTTAGGTTTAAATAAATGAAAATTTTATGGGTTGAGTTGATTCATGAGTTCACCTAAAATAATCAAACAAATCCAAACCAACCTGAACTTTTTATTAATTTGAAATGGTATATATTTTACATATAAGACAATTATATATACATTTATTTATTTTAGTTTTATTTAATTTCATTATTTTTTAGACATTTTATTCCTAAAAATAGATTTTTTAGCGTTTTGGACAGAAATTTTTTATTATATAAATTAAAATTGAGATATTAATTTTAATTCAATATATGAAAATAATTAAATTAAAATTTTACGTATTAACATTTACTTCTTTCTAGAATAAAAATTTAAATGAATAACTCATTAACCCGAAACAACCAAATTCAACCCAAATATTTTAAAAGTTGGGTTGGGTTGGATTCGTTTTTTAAGAAGATTTATTTGGGTGGAAGAAATTTATAACTTTAATAATTAGGTTGAGTCTAAAAAATCTTTCAAGCCAACCGAAATTGATTAAAATGTTGAATAATTTTAAATTTCACAACTAGTAATAATTAAAATAAAAATACAATTCATGGCTCCACTAATTTAACGTTATAAATTACTAGGAAATGGAAATGTGGAATATAATAAAAAAAAAAATCAAAGATATTAATGTTTAGAAAAACACAATGTTTTTTTATATGGAAAAAAAAAGGTATACTGAAAAATAAAAGAAAACAATGGACAAACTTGCATCTTTTTGGTAGTACCAAAGGAGAGGTCTTGCATACAAAACAAAATGAACAATATTTTAGAATAATTATGTAAGTATGATATTAATTAATTAGGATCATGATTTAGGTTTCATCATAAGCTTCTAATTAACATTGTCAATTAATGATAATACTAAGGAGGCTAGCTGTCTACTTGGCATGTTGCTATTTTTCTTTTATGTTTAAAGTTGCCCTTGTTTGTGGCTAACTTTGATTTTGTTTTTTTCAATCATACACCCTTTAATTAATGGAAAAATATCATCCAAGGGTCTGTTTGTTTATAGGTTTTTCTATGGAATTTCATATACACAATTTGTTTCATAAAATTTTATTTTTTAAAACCCAGAATATTATTACCTAGGAAGCTTCAAATTCTATTGGACATGAGTAATTTTTAATACCTTACAAAAGTGTAGGATTTTTATGTCTAGGAGATGATTAGTAAAAATATAACTTAATTAATTAATTAATTAATATAAATTACTTATTATTCTTAATTTAATTAATTATTAAATATAAATATACTAATTAGGCTTAATAAATTTCAACTAACATCTTTACGATTAATATTTTATGCTATTTTTAACTACTTAATATAATTATTATATTATTATGATGATGATTATAAGTATTCTAATTAATTTATATAATTTAATTACTTTTAACAATTAATTTAAATTAGTTAATTTTATATTTAATATAAAAGTATTCATTTATTTTTATTTTATTGATCAAATAATGTTAAATTTATTGATGATTACAATAATTGGACTCTTGTATTTAACTAAGTAATTATTTAATTTTAGTTTCTATATACAAAATTGGAAAATTAGACACGTATATTTAATTACCAGATATTAATTATCCTGCATATCCAAACACAAACATTAATTATCCAAGATATTCAAAACCTAGACATTCAAACCTAAGGGTGTTCAAATGACCTAGCAACCTGAACAACTCGGACTACCCAACCCAAAATGTAAGGATAGGGTTGAATTGAGTTAGTTTTGTTCTTGGGTTGGATTGGATTATTTTTTTTTTCTATTTTTGTTGGGTTGGGTTGGGTCACGAATTGGTTTAAATCCCATATATTTAATATTTATACCCATGAAATAATATCTTTACTTGTCTATTTTACTCATTTATGAATAGAGTAAAAAATATATATAGTTTAGTTAAAGGGTAGATTTTCAAACATTTTGATGTATCGGCATTTTTCAAGATCTCTATTATTAATGAATTTGTATAATAAATACTCATACAAATTCATGATGTGCCAAGAACTAGATTTGAACTGGGGACACAAGGATTTTTAATCCTTTGATCTACCAATTGAGCTATCACGGCTATTTCTGACACATTATCCTTATTTCCTTATCTACGATTCAAATGGGCAGTAAGTATTAGCCTTTATTATCCTTATTCCAAAGTACTTAAATCCTAACCAATCTAGATCTATTTTTTTTGGGAATATATTTAGGTATTTAAAAGACATCTATCAATATCTATCAGTGTCTATCAGATGTCTATCAATGATAGATGATAGTAGTATATTAATATCAATCACTGATAGACGATGACATTTTGCGATATTTGAAAATATGTTCAATAGTTTGGTATTTAAAACATTCAGTTTTCTATATATAAGCTTTTGTTTATGATAGTTAATTAATCTTTTCATTACAACGGGAGAGAGAAGTTTCATGAGGAAAACAATCTGATACGCGCAAGCGCACACGTCCAATTGTGATATAGTAAAATGATTAAGAGATCGAGTATCATCCTTTGGTTTAATTCTTCTAGCTATTTAGAGATCTTTCCAATTTTATTTAGGGGACTGGACTGCGATGAGAGCTTAATTAATCTAATCCTAAAAAGTGAATACAAGATAACACAGGGGTGAAAACGAACAAAGACACTGAAGGAACTAGTGAAGGTTTGCAGCAGAAGGGGATCAGTCCCAATTTTAATTTTTTTATAGAATCCCAATTTACAGATCAATCAAATTATGCATAATCAATAATTTATAGCATGCTTGGAGGGAATTAGAAATAGGGTTTAAAGAAACTTACCCTTCAAGCCCAATAATTTTTCACGTATTCTCTTGATCTGGATCAGGAACCCTTGAGGCTTTTAATGATGTACTAAATGTTAGGATTGGTGTCCTAATTCTCCTGAAGTCTCGTAGTTTGTAAACTTTATTATTAATCAAATAAGAGTTATTCTATTTGCATTTACTCATATCCAATTTACTAAGATTCGTGGTTATTGTATGTAAACTTAAGCATGTATATGAGATATACAAGTGGATCATGCCTTAAGTAATAACCTAAAAGGTCTGTAGTATAAGGACAAAAAAGGGATACTTTATCCTAGTGACACTATGGATATGGCTCGCTTTGTTGATGTTTACAGGTGTTGTAAACTGTTACAGATGATCTGATCCCAACCATTCATGTGGAGACATGCGAGTGAGAATGTCCTATACAAAGAGTTTGTATAAGACCAGACCATGAGATGATTAGTTTCTTTATATAACATCGTTGATAATTGAGACTTACATCTCACTATAACGACCATAGGTGACATGACTTAATCTTGAGTGTTTTGGGAACTCCTGCCTTTAAGGGAGATCCTTTGATTAGTATGGGTGAGAGTGGCTAGATTGCCAACTCAACATGCCTACCTTTTTGGGGATTTGTCTGATTGGGGAGCTGGGAACTCAGTTACACAAGATGAAATTCACCCATTCCCTGAAGCAGGGGTAAATAGATAGATTGCTCCCTTAAGGGTTGATTCCGGTTCTTGAACATAGTGGCCACATTCTCTCTTTGGAAGAGAGGACCCAGTCATTGTAGGCCTATGACTTATTGTTCATTAGAGGAATCAATGGTACTTAAAGAGTTAGATGTAACTACAGGGGTAAAACCATAAATTAGCCCAATTGTACTTATGAGTGATTTGTGAAGAATTATCGCACTGTTTATTGGTTGATATGGACACAGAAATATATCCATAATGAGAAGAGTGCAGTTGTCGGTCTTTAGTGGAGTGCCCGACAGTTAATGGATGGTGGATCCCGTGACTAAAGAGTTTAGTTAGTTATTCAAGTACTGTTGGAGCTTCAAGCTACAGGTTCATAAGGTCCCCTTGGTAGCTCAATGGTATTACGGATCATAAAAGTATCCACCCCTCGTTTCCTTGGGCTAGCTTACAAAGAGGCAAACTTTCGAACCCGGTTCCAACTTCTTTGGGTTAGCCACTAGCACATGTGCCAGACAACCTCAAATCCTAAAATGACATAAACTACCTTTATGGCCTCTCCATAGCTCAAAAGGTGTTTCAGAAACACTCTTTAAGGAAACGTTGTTCAAAACGTAACATGTAGTCTCCATTACAAATCCCTAAAACGAGCCTGAAAGATGAACATAACTCATCATAGACCAAATCATGTCCAACAAGGTTTTGTTTCTCTTTTCTGATACACCATTCTGATGAGGTGTACCTGGGGTCGAGAGTTGGGATGTAATTCTATGTTCTATCATATAGTTCTGGAATTTGAGGTCCATATACTCTCCACCATGATCAGACCATAGTGTTTTTATATTCTTAACTAAAAAGTTTTCAACTTCAGCTTTATACTCCTTAAACCTGTCACGAGCTTCAGACTTACGTTGCATTAGGTATAGATACCCATACCTCGAATAATCATCTATGAAAGAGATAAAATATTCATACCCACCTTGAGCTCTAACATTCATCGAACCACAGGGGTCTAAATGTATAAGCTCCAAGGTTTCCTTGTCTCTATAACCTTTTCCAGTAAAAGGTTGTTTGGTCATCTTACCTTCAAGACATGATTCACATATCGACAATGAGTTTTCTTCTAAACCCTTTAAAAGTCCACATTTCACCAACTTCTCAATCCTATTGAGGTTGATGTGACCTAACCTTAGATGCCAAAGATTGGCATTTTCTTTAGGAGAAAACTTTGGTCTTTTTGCAGTTGTCGCCATACTAAACATTTCAGTATTAAGCAAGGCTTTTATGACTAATAACCTTAGTACATATAAGTTATTTTCCATTGAATCAAAACCAATCTCTATACCATTTTTGAAAATAAACACTTTACTCTAAAAAAAAGCAGATGGTATAGCCTTGTTCAATGAGACAAGAAACCGAGTTTAAGCTCCTCTTGATATGAAGAACTACAAAAATATTATCCAATAACAGATACCGTTTCTTGTCCAAAAATAACTTCAGCCTGCCTACAGCAACAGCTGAAACAACCTCACCAATACCAACTCGAAGATTCTACTCTCCATCTTGCAACGTTTTCCAGGAACTAAATCCTTGGTAGGAAGAGCTGATGTGATTAGTAGTACCTGAATCAAGTATCCAGGCAGAATCATCATTCTCTACCAAACACGTCTCCAAGATAAATAAATCACATTTGTTGTCTTTAGACTTCTTCCTCGTATCGAGAGTAGTGGGATCAGTATCAGAACCTAAATAATCTCCAAGTCCCATTTTAGAGAACAATTCTCGTCGATGAACTTTATCAGACTCAGCAACACCTGCTTTCTCTAATTGGAGGTTATCTTGGGAACTGACATTACTGGTTTCTTTTCCATCCATCCCTTTTTGCTCAAAATGTGAGACCTGACGTTCAAACAAATCTTTCAATGAGTCCATGATCTCACGTGCGATGACCATGTTCTCAACCTTTTTGGCCAATGCATCAGATATGCTAGCCAAAATGTGGAGTCGGGCCAACGAGTTAGCCTTCATCCACACCTCATATGCATTATGAACATTTCGCGGTGCATCAAGGGTTGGGACTTGAGGACACTCCTCAACCATGACAAACTCGAGGTTGTTTACCACGAAATATGTTTTAATGGACTCTTTCCACTGTATGTAATCGGTCAAATTAGAGGCATTTAACGGAAAAACATTCATGTTGTTGAAAAAAACAAACACATTGACCTACATTAAGTTTTAAGTAAATACTAGTTGAAAAACACAACAACCAATACGGTTTAGCAAAACTGAAATGAAGCCCATGTGATATCTAGTTTCACAATGACGCTTCAAAGGTTTAGGATAAAAGCCACCGAAGGGTAGTCAATTTATCCCTCCTGAATTAAGACATTCTCAATCAGTCATTAATACCAAATCAACAACTCTTCTTCCTATAACGACTAGCCATCATTGATTTGGTAAAGAAATCATTAACTTTCTTAATAATTTCCTGTAAGTGTGACCCGTCATTTTAGGCCCTAAAGTTCCGCCCCAAGCAGCTGATCCGAAGGGAAAAAAATTCAATTGGGGAAAAACTAAAGCGACTCTATCCATTTCTGAAGTTCACCTTGATATTAACCAATTGCACAAAACTCATCCGAAGGGGGACACTCGCAGGGCACCACGGGTGAGTGCAAGAAGATCTCATGGTGCAAACAAATGAAGGAGACCGCATAACATGTTGACACACACCATTCACTCACTTACTATAAATACTCTCTCCGAAGGGGGATGCTCCCAGGGCACCACAAGACCAAGCATGATTCTAACAACGTGAACATTCAAGGAGAAGCGTGAGTGGAATAATTGACATATCATATTATCTCTTCCTCCTAGTGAGTATTTTATAACCTAGGGTTTAGTTTACTTAGAAAAAACACGGCTAAATATTTTAACTAAGTGACTTTTTAGGCTTGCCCAAGAGTAACTATCCTGGAAAGTTAAACAAATTTTTTTATCATCATCCAATAAACTCTTTAACGAAGTCTTTGATCAACTATCGCATGCTTGTAGCAAATCAATCTAATTCACCTTTCCAAGTAGGTTCCCAAGTAGGGGTGTTTCGTCAGCTTAAGTACCCCAGCCTAGACAAAACCTGCCTTAGACAAAAGGTCCCTTATAGATAGATTTAATACAATTTAATCTTTTATGCCAATCAATTTAATCCTATTAAACCGATTTAAAAGATTAAACTTAGGTATCTAATCTCATTAGAACCTTGAACTTAGGTCTATCTCATCCAATTTTAAAACCTTTTTAAAACATGAGTTCGCCTAAGTTCGCATGCAAGTTTAGTTCTAATTTCTATTATAACGCTTATAACAGGAAATAACTAAAGCCAATACAATGTGAAGCTACACATACAAGGCATTCATAACTTTTATAAACAAGTCTAAGTGTCATGCTCCATATATTGTTCATTCATTGCTACTTTTATAATAAAGCAACGAACCAAGCATACATGCTTCCATATACCCTTATACTATAACTCTTATGTTAATAAAATAAAGTAAAAACAACTTCAAAGTTTGTTGATTCAGTTGTCAGAACTGTATATAAATACTTTTGTAATCTTTACTTGTGTACTTAGAAAAATATATTAGAAAAGAAAAAAGGAAGAAACTCATCTCTGTAAAAGAAAATAATCTCTTCATCTCTTAATGAATAGCTTCTCTCCGTGGATGTAGGCTATTTTTGGGCCGAACCACGTTAATCCTTGGCGTTCTTGCTTCTTATTTTCATCTACTTCATTTTCTTACTCCGAATCTTCAGCTCCATCGCCATTCTTGCAGCTCTTCCTCATTTGTCTTTTCTCTCTCGTTTTGCATCTAAAAGAAAAGAATAACTTTTGTTAGTCATTAAAATCATTCCATTTTCAGTGAGTGCTTGTAATTAAATCTGGTCGTCAACGTGTATGGTCAAGATCTTCCTTCATGTGGATTGTGCTTTTAGCATAAGGTATCAGCTTCCAGCTGATTTTAAAAGCAGTAAGTGGTTTTCCTCTTCAGACCTAACTTTTAATTTTTTCAAAGCCCAAACAATATGCTATTCTTAGTTTCTCAAAGCCCATCAGAGTAACAAGTGGTATCAGAGCCTGCAAGAAAACTTCAAGATTAATCAAGAACTAAAAGAAAGTGAAACTTGGAGCTTTTTGAAATCAAAGGAAAAGAAATGGCAATAACAAGAATGATATTGAAAAAATTGATGGGAAATGAAACTTTGGATTGTGGAAAACCAAGATCAAAGCAATCTTGGGGCAACAAAGGGCTCACAAAGCTCTTGAAGATCCAACCAAGCTACCTACCACAACAACAGAAAAAGAGAGGGATAATATGGAGCTAATTGTTCATGATACTCTTGTTCTTAATTTTTCAAACAATGTATTAAGACAAATAATTGACCAAGAAACAACATTCAAGATGTGGACTAAGTTGAATGAGTTGTATAAGACAAAGAACCTGCCAAACAAGCTTTTCTTGATGAGTCCTCAAAGTCCTTAACAGAAAATCTAGACGACTTCAAGAGGATTACAACCAAATTTAAGACTCAAGGTGAAGAGATTAGAGTCGATAATGAAGCTTTTGTTCTTCTTAACTCACTACCAGATTCTTATAAGGATGTTAAGACTGCCCTAAAGTATGGTAGAGACTCTTTAACAAGTGATATAATAATTTCAGCTCTTAAAATCAGAGAAATTGAGCTTCTAACCAACAAAGAAGATAAACCCAGTGTTGAGGGTTTATTTGTTAAAGGGAAGTCTAAACAAAGCAACAAGGAAAAAAGGAAGCAAAATTCAACAGAAGAAGGTAAAGAAAAAACCAAGGTTAGATGCAAATATTGTAAGAAGTTGGGACTTCTAATCAAGGATTATATAACCTTGAAATGGAAAAATGAACAGAAGAATAAACAATCACAATCATAGCCTCAACAGAAAAAACCAGCAAAGTTAGTCGGGAGAAGCCTCAATCTGTGAGGACTCCTATTTCTATTCAGATGCCCTAGCTATATCAAATCAAAAGGCAGATGAAGGATCAGATAAGAAGCTAGATTGGGTTCTAGAGTCAGGGTGTTTTTTTTTTTCATATGACACCCCACAAGGACTGGTTCAACACATACAGAGATCTGGATGGAGGTTCTGTATACATGGGTAATAATAACTCATGTCTAGTGGTTGGTATTGGTTCTGTGTCACTTAAGCTTGAAGATGGATCAGTCAAATTACTAAGAAATATTAGACATGTGCCTAAGTTGAAGAGAAATTTGATTTCACTAGGCATGCTTTATTCAATCGGCTGTGAATATAGAGGAAAGGAAGGCTACTGTGAAGTTCTAAAGAATAGTAAGCTATTTTCAGAGGGATCAAGATAAATGGGGTCTATGTTGTTCAAGGAGTTCAGAAACTACATTCAGCCTTAGTTATGACTTCCAAACAGCCTACTGAAGGAGATCTTTGGCACAAAAGACTTTCTCATATTAGTGCCAAAGGTCTACAAGCTCTTGCCAATTAAGGAATTCTACCTAAGGGAATTCATCAAAGCCTATCCTTTTGTGAAAATTGTGTGATAGGCAAAGCTACAAGGTAGAGTTTTGTCAAGGCTCAACATACAACCAAGGCCATCCTTGATTATGTGTATTTAGATCTATAGGGCCCTTCACCTTTCCAATCTTTGAGTGGAGTCAGGTACTTTTTAACCTTTGTAGATGATTACTCTAGAAAAGGTTGGATATTTTTCCTTAAATCTAAGGACTTGGTTTTTGATAAATTCAAAGAATGGAAGACTATGGTTTAAAAATTGTCTAACAGCCAAATAAAATGTCTTAGAACTGATAATGGGCTTGAGCTTTGTGCAGAACAATTTAATGTTTTTTGTAGACATTAGGGGATCATTAGACATAAGACTGTTAGGTATACACCTCAGCGAAATGGGGTGGCAGAGAGATTGAATAGAACAATCATGGAAAAAGTGAGAAGCCTCTTGTTAGATGCTATTCTTCCTGAGAAGTTTTGGGCTGAGCCAACATCCTACACAATCTATACTTTTAATAGATGCCCTCATGCTTCTCTTGACTTGCTAACTCCATAAGAAAGGTGGACCAAAAAACCTCCTAAAATAAATAATCTAAGGGTGTTTTGTTGCATAGGTTTTGTACATCAGAACAAGGGGAAGTTGGCTGCCTGAGCAGTGAAATGTATGTTCTTGGGTTTCACTAAAGGAGTGAAGGGTTTTAGAATGTGGCATCCTATAGAAAAAGAGGTGTATCACTAGTAGAGATGTCATTTTCAGGGAGACTAAGATTTTCATGCAAAATCCTACTCCAATTGTTACAACACCTCAAGGAAAGTATGATATAATTGAGGTGGAGCAAGTTCTTAACCCTACTACTGATCCTTCAAGCTCAGAATCACATTTTGATCAACTACCTCATCATGAAGAAGATGTAGAAGATGTTATTTCTGATCCAAAGCAATAGGAACTAGATCTAGGGGGATATAGCCTAGCAAGAGATAGACAAAGAAGAACTATAGTGCCCCCTTCAAGATATGATGACTATATCCATTTAGCTCTAAATGCTTCAAATCTAAATAGTGAAGTTGAACCCTTTACTTTCGAAGAAGCAGTAAGCTGTCTTAAAGTTAAATTGTGGATAGAGGCAATGAATGAAGAAGTTGAATCACTTGTTAAAAATGACACTTGGGACTTGGCTCTCTTGTCTAAAGGGTGCAAACCAATTGCATCCAAATGGGTTTATAAGTACAAGGAAGGATTCCCTAATGGTCAACGACTGATATAAGACTAGGTTGGTAGCTAAGGGACTTAATCAAAGACCAGGTGTTGACTACAATGAGATATTTTCTCCTGTGGTCAAGCAAACCTTAATCAGACTCTCACTGTCCATTGTGGCTCAGCATGATCTAGAGTTGGAGCAACTTGATGTTAAAACAGCTTTCCCACATGGTTTCCTAGATGAAGTCATTTATATGAGTCAACCTAAAGGCTATGAAGTCAGAGGGAAAAAAGATCATTTCCTAGGTGTTGGAGTAGAAGATTCAATGATTTTGTACAAAAGAATGGTTTTACAAAGAGTTCTTATGATAGCTGTGTTTATATAAACACTAACACCTACTCACATTCTATCTATCTACTTCTCTATGTGGATGATATGTTGCTATCAGGAACAACGAGGAAAGACTTAAATAAAGTTAAAGATCTATTTAAATAAGAAGTTGAAATGAAGGACATGGGTAATGCAACAGAATATTAGGCATTGACATAATCAGAAACAAAAAATCATGCACACTCAGCATTGATCAGTCTCAATATTGTCAGAAGTTACTCAAGAAATATCACATGATAGAAGCTAAATCAGTTTGTACTCCTATTGCAAATCATTTCAAACTTTCAGTAGAGAACTCACCAAAAGAATCAGACATTGAACATTTGAAGATAATGTCAACTATTCCTTATTCCCAAGTTGTGGGAAGTTTAATGTACCTAATGGTATCTACAAGGCCAGATATTGCTTATGCTACAATTCTGGCAAGTAGGTACATGGCTAATTCAGGTAAGAGGCATTGGGAGGCAACTAAATGAATAATGAGGTATTTTAAAGGCAGTTCAAGTGCCAGACTATTGTATCAACAATTATCAGACAAAGAACCAGAATTAGAAGGGTATGTTGACTCTGACTTTCCTGAAGACTTAGAAAAGAGGCGATCCCTATCAGGTTATATCTTCCTATATGAAAGGTGTGTTCTAAGTTGGAAGGCTACATTACAATCAGTAGTAGCCCTCTCCACTACTGAAGCTGAATTTATAGCCCTTTCAAAAGCAGTAAAGGAGGGACTATAGCTAAAAGGACTCCTACATGATTTTGGGATTAAGCAAGATACAGTAAAGATTTTTTGCGATAATCAAAGTACTATACATTTGTCTATGCATCCTTAATATCACAATAGAACGAAACACATAGATGTAAAATTTCATTTCATACGAGAACAAATTGAAAATAAACAGATTAAAGTGTTAAAAGTACAAACCTCAGAGAATGCTTCCGATATGTTAACCAAGACTATCACTCAGCTCAAACTTAAAAAATGCCTAGATATTATATGGTTTGAGCTGAGAGACAAAGGTTGAAGAAGAAGAGGGTTAGCAAAAAGAAGCAAAAAAAACTACTTGAAGTTAAATTTCAAGGTGGAGATTGTTAATAAAAGAAGGTGAAATCAACTTCAAAGTTTATGGATTCAGTTATATATAGAACTGTCTATAAATACTTTTGTAATCTTTACTTGTGTACTTAGAAAAATACATCAGAAAAGAAAAAAAGGAAGAAACTCATCTTTATAAAAGAAAATAATCTCTCCATCTCTTAATGAATAACTTCTCTCCGTGGATGTAGGCTATTTTGGGCCGAACCACGTTAACTCTTGGTGTTCTTGCTTCTTTTCTTTATCTACTTCATCTTCTTGCTCCGAATCTTCAACTCCATTTCCATTCTTGCAGCATTTTGGCAGCTCTTCCTCATTTTTCTTTTCTCTCTCATTTTGCATCTAAAAGAAAAGAATAACTTTTATTAGTCATTAAAATCATTTTATTTTCAGTGAGTGCTTGTAATTAAATCTGGTCGTCCACGTGTATGGTCAAGATCTTCCTTCACATGGATTATGCTTTTAGCACAAAGTATTAACTTCCATCTGATTTCAAAAGCAGTAAGCGGTTTTCCTCTTCGAGCCTAACTTTTACTTTTTGCAAAGCCGAAATCAATCTGTTATTCTTAGTTTCTGAAAGCCCATCAGAGTAACATCTTATAATATAAATATGATGCATGAATATACTTAATGCATGTATAAATATAACTCTAATATTTTATGTTGCATACACATGCTTTCTTGTAATTTCATCATGCCAACAACTATATTATAACACTTATAATATATGATGCATGAATAATTGCATAACCTAAGGTGGGTTGTAAAACTATATG
Organism: Benincasa hispida; assembly: GCF_009727055.1. Classification (NCBI taxonomy): domain Eukaryota; kingdom Viridiplantae; phylum Streptophyta; class Magnoliopsida; order Cucurbitales; family Cucurbitaceae; genus Benincasa; species Benincasa hispida. Next base: position 33,565,369 of record NC_052360.1, on the reverse strand, counting down.
TCATACACTATGGCATATAAGCAACAAACATCCCATATACATTTAAATAAAGTTGATGAACCGGGATAATTAGCCTCAAATCCTTAAAAAAAAAAAAAATAAAGTAACTATTACAAATAGCAAAGAGTCTCAGGCACAAACAGGCGAATCGGGTCTTGAATCGTCCGGGGGAAGAAACACATCTTCTTGATCGTGAACCAACTCCTCGTGATCGCCTACTGATGACATGCAGAAATGCATGTCATCTTAGGCCTTTTACTTAGAATTATTAAGGTTGTTAGGTAAAATATGCGGCAATCATGATAGGAATTCACGAGAAAGTGAGCTTGCGTCGATCAGCATGTTGAATCTTAGCTAACCCGTTATCTTGCGTTATTATGAGTTCAATGTTCTATTTTTGTAGCTAAAACAGGAAATGGACGTAAACGTGGAAACCAGACCACCGTATAGACAACCACATGCAGAGAAACAGTCCATCGCAAAGGCAAACGCATCGATCAATGCATGAATGTTGTGGTAATCAGCCATATGCATCCATCGCATGGGAGTTGCACTCGTCAAGTGATTGCGATCATCATGTAGAGTTGCAGTATTAAACGAATGCCGTCATTGAATGATTGCGGCTACGCAAAAACACATACTGATGGGATCAACGCAAGGTTGGTGGAATGGACGCATCAATGTATCTACCTCGATAAAAACCAAAAGATGATGTTGACATTTCACCTACCATGCTGTTAGTGGCAGAGGTTCAGAAAAGACTAACGTGCTGAATGTCAGACTCAGAGTAGTCCAATTAATTCTGTTGGCGACTTAAGCTCTATAAATAGAAGCTGATGAGCAGAAATTCAAGTTATCCAAGGTTTTTACCTGAGGTTCGCCTAGGGCGGATCCTTGTGATCCAGAAAAACGCGTGAGAAGAAGTTTGAGAGTTCTTCACCTTCTTCATCCATTTTGAGTGACGACCGGAGCTAGATCTCGAGAGAGTCAGCTCCTCCGCCCATCCATGGCACCACCGGCAGCCTTGACGCACATCCGCTGGAAGCAAGTCTTTGCTTCTAGCCAGTCACTTCATTTTCCTTTCTTTTCTCATATTGTATTGTATATAATTTTGTGATTAAGAAATTAATACAATTTGTTTTCAATACATTTCTCTGTCTCCTTCGACTCCATCTTCATCTTCTTCACTTAGCATCTTTACTTTCATTGCAAAACTTAGTGGGATTGCTTGGGTATCGCATACTTAGTCATGTGGATTAGGGATATGAAACATGTAGCAATCCACCGAGAGGTGTGCATTGCGCGAGTGTGTGAGTAATCTTATTTGCTTAGTGTGAAGCTGCTACAATGCATGTCTATAGGCTAACATATTGCTTGTCTATGAGTGAAGTCAGCAACAATCAATTGCCCGGAAGGGTAAGTGGTTGGTCGCATTAATCAATGTATGCATTGTTCACTAGGGATAGTAACAATCTTAGGTCAGCAAAGTTCATGTGGTTACCTTGTCCTATGAGCGCATCATTCATCATTTAGGGATACTTAGGAGAGTAGTCTAAAACACAAATCTAAGACTCGAGAGAGCGGATTGGAACACATAGGTAAGAATAGGGACCTTAGGGATAAGCTCCGTTTTCTTCACACAACGTATGCACCCTACATAATGGATTTGCATGCGTCCAGGAAGTAGGATATGGTGGTGGTATGCGATCATCTCGACATTTATGTATACATATCGCATACGTCCTAGATTTAGGCTTTTAGTGCGTGTAGCATGATCGCATGGCTTGCGTTGACTAAAGTTGCCCTTACGTTCACTCTTAAGGGTTGCAATGAAATCATCTCCGTATTTTATCTATTTTCTCATACATTTATTTCATGTCAAGTGTTATCGTATCTCTACCTTTCATGCATATTTTCATTGTGTTGTCTATTAGATAGAAGTAGGAGTAGGAGTAGGGTTAACTTAGCAACTTCCCTTCCATTATTTTATTCAAACCGCCACATGAACATTACTGCATACATATAACTACAAGTCCCTGTGTTCGACCTCGGATTACCCGAGAAACTTGCGTTCGCGTTATACTTGGCATGAGCACAAGAAAACTTGTGGCAGGATGCATGGTCATTGCATACATTTGTTAACGCATTATCATTCCAACGCATTACCATCGACGCATGACTACCAACGTATATCTTAAGAACATGCATCACATACCACATCTAAGGGATTTTAGTTGTCAAGTAAAATTGACTTTTAATTTTCCGCCATCACCTACACGAGAGAGTAAACTCTTTACTCAATTGTTTAGTAATGCTTATTGAGCTTAAACGATCGTTTAGGAATGATCGTGTACCTTTTATTATGTGATGAAGCATGAAGGCACGTGATCATGTAGTGCGCAACGTGCAACGCAAGCCTTAAACGATCATCTAAACAACAACAATGTAGTGAAGCACTATCGTCTAAACGATCGCTGAGCTAGCGTTAAGGTATCGTATACCACGTGATTGTGTAGTCAGTGACTATGCGATGAAGCATGCTAACTACACAATCGTTTTTTGCGTGCGCCATTTATTAAACGATGAGCATCGAATGCTCTATGCAATCGTTTACCTCCAGTGTCCATGCGATCGAGCAGCAAACGCTACACGAAAGAGTAAAGACTTTGCCCCATCGTTTAACATTAGCTAAACGATCGTTTAGTAAATACTACATGATCGGGAAGAACATATCTACACGATCTTTTAGTCAAATCCCAACGATTGTTTACCCTGGGCTACACGATACGACCAACCTTTGGTCTTCTTCCTCGATGAGAACTGCATCTCCATGCTTTGAAACTTCATCACGAACGACTCAACAAACTTAAACAATTTGAATTAAAGACTCGATTGCTTGTTAATTATGCCCAAAAATGCAGGGATCCTTATAAAGGAACTCTTGTTTAGGAGTACCTATGAGCGGAAGCAGATCTTTCCAATTCATTGTGACAAAATTACCGCATATACATTCAAACATACTTTCATAATGCTAAAGGGATCAAGAAATCATACCAGATGAAGATTTCTTCTTCATAGCGAGTCTGAAGCCCAACTGTCTACTTCGAACAATCACCACTCGGACAGAAGGAAACAGAGAAGACAACACCATTAAGAGCCCTCAGTTTTCTTGGAGTGAGAATCCAAAGTGTGAGCTTTGTTCGGATTTGGTAGAGGGAAGGAGGAATAGCGATCGTACACAACGATCAAGCAAGTGGGAGAAGAGGTCATCTATCACATAGACAGGATGCTTGATCATTTAGGTGAAGTATACGATCATGTAGGAAAAGTAAGTGATCGTCTATACAATCGTGTAGGAAATGGTAAACGATCGTGTAGAAAAAGGGTGAGCGATCGTCCAAAATGATCACGTAGGAAAAACTAAGTGATCGTCTATATGATCATTTAGTAAATATCAGGAGCTAGACGATCGCTTAGGAAAAAGGTAAACGATTTTTTAGATAATAGCAAGCGACGGTGTAATCGGTATGCGATCACTTAGCAATATCGTATATGTAAGCGATCGTGCAGTCACTATCGTATAGGAATTGATATTCTAAACGATGACACTATCTTTTTCACAATATCCACACACTCCGAGATCAACACACCGTCTGCTATTTATAATGCACTCATCCGTTGTTTGAAACGAAGAGACTCCTTCCCATTTCCTTTATTACCGTCCAATCAATGTGATCTTATCACATTCATAACTTATAAATTAATATCATATATTAATTATAATATTTTTCCTCTACTAGATATAAATCATATTTATATCCAATTTCCTCCAAATTAATGTATCTTTTACATAAAGTTAATTATATCATATTTAATTAACTCGTTCAATTATATCATATATAATCGAACTTTTTCTTGTCAATTTGAACATTTCAAATTGACCCAAAAACTGACTCTCAACTTGTATCCAAGCTACCAAGGGGACCTTATGTACCTATGACTTGAAGCTCCAACGGTACGTGAATAGCTGACTAAACTCTTTAGTCACGATATCCACCATCTTTAACTGTCAGGCATTCCACTAAAGACTGACAGTTGAACTCTTCTTGCCATAGATATATTTTTATATCCATTGGATATAACCAATCATCAATACGATGATCCTTCATAGATGCTCATAATTACAACAGACCAATTTACTGTTTTGTCCTGTAATTACATCTTCCTCCTTAAGTACCACTGATCCCTCTAATGAACAATACAACATAGTCCTACTATGTGTGAACATCTCTTGTGCCATGGAAAGGTACGTGGCGCCACATCGTTCAAGCTCTGGAATCAGCCCTTAAAGGAGTTATCTATTTACTTACCCCTGCCTCGAGGAAGGAGTGAATTCCATCTTATGTAGCTGAGTTCCCAGCTCCTAAATCAGATGAATCCCCAAAATGGTAGATTTGAGTCGACGTTCTGGCCACTCACATTCATGCAAAACAAAGGACCGGCCTCAATGGCAGGAGTTCCCAACTCACTCAAGATTGAGGTCTTGTTACCTATGGTCATCCTAGTGAAGTGAAGTCTCAGTTATAAACGGTGTTATATAACGAGATGTTAATACTTCGTGGTCAGGTCTTATACAAACTCTTTGATAGGACGCCCCTGCTCGCATGTCCCCTACATGAATGATCAGAATCAGACCATCTATGACAAGTCACAATACTTGTGACTATTCGACAAAGTGGGCCACATCCATAGCGTTACCAGGATAAGGTTTCCCTCCTATATCCACATATTACAGACCATTTTGGTTATCACTCAAGACATGATCCACTTGTATGTCACCACATACATGCTTAAGTTACATATAGATAACTAGGGATATTAAGGTTAATGGTTTGTGGTAAAATCTAAATGTGCAAAGTCAAGTAGTGAAATAAATAACATTTATATTATATATCACAAGTGTTCGTACAAAGTTGTTTACAAACTACTGGACACAAGACTTTAAGGCACAAACCCCAACAATCTCCCACTTATCCTAAAGCGAAGTAGGAAGTACAAGTAAACAGGCACCAAACAATAAACTAGGGCATAAAAACCCAGAGCAACAAAATCTCCCACTTGCCCTAATCCAGCCGCGGGAGGTCCGTAGACCTATGCTCTAAAGGTGACCCTCAAACACTGTAGCTATGAGAGCCTTCGTAAACAAATCAACAACGTTTTTCTCCAAGGCAATCTTCGTGACAACCATGTCACCTCGATGGACTATCATGCTGATTGACTTTAACATAGCAACAGGTGAGAAACTCTCCTCATAGTTGACTTCCTCCACCTGGGTATAACCTTTGGCACAAGTCTCGCCTTGAAGGTTTGTATCTTCCCACCAGCACCCCATTTGAGCTTGTAGATCCATTTACAACCTATAAGTCTTACCCCATCAGGCTGATCTACAAGATCCCATACCGAGTTGAAGTACATCGACTTCATCTCGAGATTCATGGCTTTGACCCATTTATCTTGGTCAACATACTCTATTTCCTTTTTATGGACAATGGATCCTCAACGTCGCCATCTGTCACCATGGCTAGGATTTTTGTTAAATCCAGATAGCAATCAAGTGGGTTCGTAACCCTCCTACTTTGTCAAGGTTCCCTCAACTCTTGAGGTGGAACCGACCTATCAGATGAACTATCATCAACAATTCTGGTTGATGAATCAGGTCCTTCAACAACTCTTGGATTGTGCTCATTTAACATGACATTACTACGTGGATTGTGCTCCCTGATATGATACTCCACCAGGAAAGTGGCGTTCGTGGAAACAAACACCTTGTTTTTGGACAGATCATAAAAGTAACCTCCTCGTGTAACTTTGGGGTAGCTTACAAAGAGGCACAACCTCAATCGTGATTCCAACTTCTTGGGATTCACCTTAAGCATATGTGCTGAGCAACCCCATATGTGGAAGTAACGTAAACTAGCTTTACACCCGTTCCACAACTCCATAGGTGTTCTTGCAACACTCTTAGAAGGAACACAGTTGAGAATGTATACCGCAGTCCCCACTGCGAAACCCTAAAACGAGTCTGGTAAGGAAGCATAACTCATCATCGAACGAACCATGTCCAAAAAGGTTCTAGAGAAATTAGTTGGCATTTAGATTGAGTTACGGCAGATTTAAACATCTCTATGTTATGGAGGAAACTTATGGCTAAAGGTCTTAGCACATACAAATTATTTTCCAGTTTAGCTGTACAAATTTCAACACCATCCTTACGAATAAACACTTTATTCAATTTAAAAGAAATAGTATAATTGTATTGTAACATACGCTTTATAGAAATAAGGTTCCTTTATAGTTCAGGAACTATAAAGACATCTTTTAATATAAGAAACCTATTCTGTAAAGTAAACTGGATGTCTCCCATTGCCAAAGCTGAGACGACGTGCCCGGTGCCTACTCACAACATCATCTCACCAGCCTCCAACTGTCGTCAGGATCTAATCCCTTTTTTTCTAATTTGGCCTTAGCCTTGGCAGCCTTCTTTTCCTCCAGATAACGAGGACAATTCTTCTTCTAGTGTTCGTCCTGGTTACAATGGAAACATTTTCCTTTTCCATCGGCGGTGGACGCTTCTTCTGGGCGACAGGTGGCAGGTTAGCAGTCGCATTCCCTTCCATTTACCACCCTTATTCTTCTTCCCCTTTTCAGAGTTAGAAGTTGAAGGTGCAAACTTTGTTCCTGAGGTCGAACCTCGATAGAACTTTTTAGAGGACGAGATAACATTTGCCTCACCTCCCCTTTTCTCCTTACTTTTCAACAAGGATTGGTAAGTCTGTAAATTTTTGAAGAGAGTGGTAAGGGAGTAGACCACTTTGTTAAGATTTGTATTGCTAACAAAGTGGAGGAAGCTCTCCGACAATGAATGCATGATAATGCTAACCTGACTGCCCTCATCGATTTTAGACCCATTCATCTCCGCCACGTTAAAGTGGACCATTATATTTAGCACTTGTTCACGAACAGAGGTGCCTTCCTCCATTTTAGAGCTGAAGATGCGTTTCAGAACCTCATGCTTGAGCTATCCAGATGGTTGTCCGAACATTCCCCATAGGGATTCCATGATCTCACGAGCTGAGACCTTGGACTCGTGTTTGTTGGCCAACACGTCAATAAGACTNCACGAGCTGGGACCTTAGACTCGTGTTTCTTGGTCAACACGTCACTAAGACTGGCTAGAATATAGGCTCGGGCCTTCTCATTTGCCCGTGTCCAACACTCGTACACTGTCCATAGGGATTCCATGATCTCACGAGCTGAGACCTTGGACTCGTGTTTGTTGGCCAACACGTCAATAAGACTACCTAGAATATAGGCTCGGGCCTTCTCATTTGCCCGTGTCCAATGCTCGTACGTTGCCCGAACATTTTGAGTAGCATCCTGAGGTGGAATAGGAGGACATTCCTCTGTTAGGACAAACTTCAGATCCTCGATGATGAGTATCGTCGTGAGCATATGTTTTCAACTTGAATAGTTTTGGCTATTCAATTTTTCAGCGCAAAGCAAATTGATCGTGGCTGATGTCATTAAAAACTGTTGCTGAAAAAAACGAATAACCTTTTATAAGACTCTGCAAATAGCACATTTTAATTAACCAATTAATTTTGAGCAAAACAGATTCCAAGTACCCTAAGTGAAAAGACTTCTATTTTGCAATGATGCCCCAGTGAGGTAGGACAAACGTCACTGATGAGGTGATTGGATGGCCCTTCACTGGGATGATTCTCAACCATTAGGCAGAACCAACTCTTGGAACTAAACCTAATAGCCACCATTTGTTCGGTCTAAAATAGTTAACCCTTAATAATCCTGCGTATGTGTAACCCCTCGTTTTCGGCCCCAGAGTCCCGCCCTAATGTGCTCACTGTAGGGAAAAGACAGATTAAGACAAGAGACTAAGTAACCTTATCCTCTTACAGGAGATCAAATAATGAAACGTGCAAAACAGGCATCCTATAGGGGGACACTCCCAGGGTGCCATGAGACGATGCGCAAAAATTTTATTCAATCCAACGAGGAAGATAGAGGGGATATGTTGTCGCACTTCCCGCTCCCACTTACTATGAATACTCTCTCCATCCACCTTGATATTGACCTACCCAAACACCATCCGTTGGTGGGACACGCCAAAAGTGCCTCGAGGCCAAGGGTAGATCTCACGATGTGGACTATGAGGGAGAAATGTGAGAGGTGAAAATGAGGCATCAAATGCCCTAAGAACCTCCCACTGAATGTTCTATCTAGGGGTTTATTGAGTTAGACATTCCGGCTACTGATTATAATCTAAGTCATTTATAAAGTTTGCTTAAAAACAACTTTTGTCTTTGAAATTAAAAAAAAAAAAAATCCAAGTAGTCACATTAACTCTTTAATGGACTGGCCTTAGTTTGCATGCATGCATCAAATCTATCTAAATTACCTTTTCAGGTAGGTTCCTAGGTAGAGGTGTTTCGTTGCCATCGTCTTAAATACCTCAGCCTAGACAGAACCCACCTTCGAAAAAGGTCTACTATAGATAGACTTGCTACATATTAATCTTTTACTAATTATTTTAGTTCTAATTTCATTTTATAACCATTTATAAAATAAACAACTAAAACACTCATTCCACATAATGAAGTATTTATAACGCTTATAAATATAACGTTAAAAAATAAATAAAGCATGCATAAATATAACCTTTATATTATATGATGCATGAACATGCATTGATGTAAATTAAAACATGCTTCTCTAAATTATAACACTTATAATAAAGAGAATATGCATGACCTAAGGTGGAATTTATCTATATGTTCATACCATATGACATATTAAAAACATACATCGCATGTAATAAATAAAAGATTAATGGACCGTGATGAGCCTTTACAAAACCGGAATGAAATAACCCTATCTATTACATTTTTCATCGAGAAAACTGGTTCACAGGTGAATCGGGTCTTGAACCGACAGGAGGACTCCATCGTGTAGTAAATACCATAGGTAGACGATCGTCCAGTGCGAACTAGACGATAGAAGCAAAATTAAACGATCGTGTAGATGACAATGAGGCAACGAAGCCTTATCGTCTATGCGATCACTCAACGCAGTGACATGTAAATGATTTACCTTGCGTTACTAAGCGATCATTTAGTCAGTTACTAAGCAATGAAGCTTTCTGACTAAAATGATCGTCTAGTGCGATCACTTAACATGACGTCAGGTAAACGATTTACTTTGCATTACTAAGCGATCGTTTAGTCAGTTACTAAGCGATGAAGCTTGTTGACCAAAACAATCATTTATGTGATCACTTAACGCGGCGTCAGGTAAACGATTTACCTTGCGTTACTAAATGGTCATTTAGTTAGTTACTAAGCGATGAAGCTTGCTAACCAAAATGATCGTCTATGCGATCACTTAACGTGGCGTCAGGTAAACGATTTACCTTTCGTTACTAAGCGATCGTTTAGTCAGTAACTAAGTGTAGATTTTTCTCAATCTTTTCGACCTTAGCAAGAAAGTGTAAGTTATGTGATGTCTTCCAATGAGTTGTAATGAGATTATGTTTTGCTTAGGAGTGATGGAGAAAGAAAGTAAACTAAAGAACAAGAGAACTCTCAGATGGCTATGTAGGAAAGAATGGTCAAATTTTAACTAAGTATGGGAAACCAAGAGGAGGTTATGCTATCCTATGATACTTAATGCTGAAGTGTGTTGTGAGTGGATTGGGAAGAAAGTGGCTTAATCAAATCTCAGCCATTAATCTTCATTAGTGGGCTAAGTGGCCCAAGGAGATTTCATGCAAGTAGTTTTGCGGTAGCATAGAAAGGAAGGTTAAATTCATTTGAATGGTTTGGACAGATTACTCGGACTATTTGTGTAGTTTTAGTGGCATTTGAAAGCTCTGTGTGTCTATTTTCTGTGGTTGTGCTACTGAAGGGAAAACTTGCCGGAATAAGGTCGGAGGAGCAACATAAAGACAAAGGGTTCGTTTCTCGGGTAAGTCTAGGCCATCAATGAAGAATTGAAGCTCCAGGACGAATCACGAAGATCTTTGAGGTAAATATTTGAGGTAATATTGCTAACTCAGTTATAAACAACTTTGTAGAATGAAACATTTTAGGATGAGGCCTGGAAATCGAGTTATATATTTTTGAAATTTGAACTGGAAATTATTGAACAAGCAGGCAACTGCTTGCATTGGGGCCAATGATGAAGGTTTGAATCTCTAGATCAAACGACAGGAATATGTGAGCTGAAATTTTAAGGTAATGTTGCTAACTTGATTCTAAGCAAGTTTGTAGAAGAAAGTTCCTTGAGATGAGTTCTGTAAATTTAGTTACGAATTGTTGAAATTGAATCTGTAGCTTGTTGCTCCAAAATTTTTCAAAGTGTGGGGAGTGTGGGCGATCAAAGGGTGCATTCTTTTGGCACCTAATCCCTCCAAATTGGCTAAGTGTCCAACCCTCAAAGTGAATGGTAGGAGGCACAATGTGATGGTTTAGCATGTGAGCTTGATTTATTGAGTAGGCCTAAAAGAAAGGCTAATGTAAAAACTAAGTAGTATGCTTATATGTGTAGGTTCAACTCCCATTGGTGAAGCCTATCAAGCCTTGAGGAAGCAAACTTGAAGGACCTGTGAGTGACTATAAATGATTTAAAAATGGTTTATAAATATTTAATAATCCATGCTTTATTGACAGTTACTTTTATGTTGGTTATTTTACAAGAAGTTCCAAGCAACGCATTTCTCTAAGATTTATAAACGCATGCTAGTTACAAAGTTTATGGAATATGCTTTGGTACAATGGTCGAACCATGGTAGTTTTCAAAAGAAGATTCTATGACATGTTTAAGTTACAAGTATTTGTATTATGTTTTAAAGCATATGTGCTCTTAATGTTGTTGAGCATGCATTAGCAAATGATATTCTTATGAAAACTATGTTTTATGAGATCAAGCTTTCAGTAAGCTTGTTTTGAGAAAATGTTTTCCTATCAGGTATTTTCAGCTCAATACTGAAGTATAGGGAGAAGGTATCTGAGTTGTACTACCTGGTTTCAATTATGTTATGATTCTGATACTGAAGTACATAGAGAAGGTATCAGAATAATTCACTCAGTTCAGTAATAAGCAGTGGTACACTGCTTCAGTTATGATCCTTGACGTCGGGATCCAGTTTGCTCTACGTGCACACATGACAGTTAATCAATTCAGTAGGATTGAACCATGAGGGTTCTTTCCTAGCATTGGTTGAAAGGTGCTGAACAAACGGGTTCTTACCCCAGCTCAGGCTTATGTTTGAGATATTGAGCAAAAGGGTTATCTCTTAAACAAGGATATTCGACATTGATAGATCGAGCAAAAGGGTTCTCTCTCAATCGAAAATCAGTTCAGTTATGTTTTCAGATACAATGGTTTTAAAAGTTCTATGTACACGTTTTCTTGGCATGTTTTAGTTCTAGTATTATGTTTTCTAGCTTTCAGTTTCAGCAAGTTTAAGCAAGTTGAGAATTATCATATAATTAATATAGTTGGTGTCATGTATGAGATATATCAAGTTAACAAGAGGAAATTCAATTATATATGATATAATTGGTGTGATGTATGAGATATATCAAGTGGAGAATTAATGTAAATATGATTTACATTAAGTACCATAAAATAAAAAAGGAACTATAGTTTGTATGTTTCATGAGATGAAATATTAAAACTATAGGTTATAAATATAATATGATAAGTTGGTTATCATATTTATTTATAATATATTAATTATATGATAATTAAATCTTTTTCTCTAATAACTGATTGAGTGGAGGGTTATTGGTAGTTTTATGGTAGCCGTGAGTTAAAAGGAAAAATGTTTTCCTAAATTTAGAGAGTTGCCTTATTTGAAAATAATTCACGAAGAAAGCTATAAGTGAAAGTGTTTCACTAAGCGATAGCTAGTAGAGAGACTAAACGATCTTGGACATTAACTATACGATAGTTCACTTAGCTGGTCGTAGCTAAATGATCGCGTGGCATTGTCTACACGATAGACTGTCATCTTCTACATGATTAAGCATATCATCTATGCAATAGACAATATACCATCTTTCACTTCCTTGATTGTCTACAAGATTGTTGTTCCTCCCGTCTCTTCCTTTAACCAAGTCCATACAAAGCCCACAACTCTTGGATTCTCACACCGAGAATACCAAGATAACCATTGTGGTGGCGTCCTCGCTCACTTTGTAAATCGATTATGACTTGATTGGTTCATGGAAGTCGTTCGTTGGGTTCATGATCGTTGTGTTTGTTATGTTCGTGCTGTGCACCGGTCGTTGCATTCGAGGGTTGTGTTGTTGCTATGGATGCCTGTAGATTGATCGAGGGAGTCGTGAAGAATGTTTCTTCAAAGGCATGCATACTCTATCCCTTGACTCTCTCTTAAAGCATGCTGTAATTTCTTGTTGTGCATGACCTATTACTTTCCGTTCTTGTACTATAATTGTTGTTGTTCAATTTTGAATGGAATTTGGAACAGTCCTTCTGCTGCTCATGAAAATCATCATGATTTATTTCCTTCACTAAAGATGAAGAACGGTAGAAAATCTACATAAAAAAAATACCACATAAGGTATTACGTTATTTTTCATTGATATCGAGATTAAAACGATTGTTTGCATCAAAAGAAGGTGCTTCTGACATGAGATGATATTGTCTTATAGCTTTCTTGATAAGGTGTTTGTGACTTCTATTAAGATCTTTTTATGTTAATTAATGAGTTTTGTTTAGTTTGCTTGTTGAAGTTTATTAGCCATTAATGAAAATGACATTTTCTGTTTAGATTGATATATATGTAGGTAGGAAGAATTGTTAAAACCTAAGGAATGTAAGTTTTTATTTATTTATTATTATTTTTTATAAGACATAACTTTGCTCAAAGAAAATAAGGCTTGACTACATTTTTCCTTGAATGAAAAGATTTTGTGATGAGATTTTATTCCCCATTCTCTTTATTTATAAACCACCATCTATTATTCAATTTGATCTTTGTACTTTCATTATCTAAATAATACAGGTTATAATTTGTTTTAGATTACAAGTTGGTCAAAAAGGTTCATTTTTAAAGACGAATAAAGAATGAATCAAACTTAGGAATAAGTTATCTCTGGAGTATAGAGAAAGAGTATCCCAAATTTTTAGATGTGGCGAAGTTTCATATTAATGATTTCTGACGAATAAGATGTCCATGTAAGAATTTTTTGAATTCAATGTGGGAAAAATTAGATGTTGTGGAGCGACATCTATTAATATATAGAATATCTCCTCATACTGTGAATGAGTATATCATGGAGAGCCAGTTAAATTATCTAGAGGTTTTAAAAGTCATACAACTCATCCAATACACAATGTCGAAGCAAATAGTATAGGGGGTAATATTGTTGAAGAAAATGAAATGTTGAATCTTATAAACAATCTACAAGTTCCAATTAAAAACGAAGATGTAAATGAAGAAGGGATTGAGAATAAAATATCCTCTAACAGTCAAGAAAGAGATACCACAAACTTATTTGAGGATTTGATGACCAAAGCATGTAATGAACTATACCCTGGTTGTTCGCAATTTTCGTCCTTGAACTTTTTAGTGAAGTTGATGCATATCAAAGTTCTCAATGGCTGAGTAACAAATCATTTGACATGTTGCTAGAATTGTTAAAAGCAACGTTTCCAGCTAGCACAGTTATACCTACTTCTTTTTATGAAGGTAAGTGAAAATTGTGTGACTTAGGCCTAGGTTATGAGTTTATTCATGCGTGTAAATACGATTGTGTATTTATAGGAAAGAATTTTTCATATTTGCAATAATGCCCATTTTTGGTGAGTTTCGGTATAAAGTTAATGATGACAAGGGTAAAAAAAATGCCACATAAGATATTACATTATTTTCCATTAATGTCGAGATTAAAGCGATTGTTTTCATCAAAAGCAGGCGTTTCTGACATGAGATAGGATAAAGATAAGCGAGTTGAAATGGAGGATGTGTTAGACATCCAACTGATGCAGAGGAGTGGAAACATTTTGATCGTTATCAAGCATGTCCCATATGCAAAGAATATAATTCATCATTCGAGATAAGAGGAAAAATATCATTCATGGGACACCGACGTTATCTTCCAGAGAATCATAATTGGTGTCAAAGTAGGCAATATGATGGAAAATTTGAACATAGACCTCCTCCAGTCGTAATGAATAGAGAAGAGATCTTACAACAAATAAATATGTCAAACTTTCTTGTGCTTAGCAAACATCCACCAAAGCAAGATAAGAAAAGAAAAAAAAAATTCTAAAGTGGACTAAGAAAAGTACTTTTTTCCAACTTCCATATTGGTTTAGACTATTATTACGAAATAAATTGGATGTAATGCATATTGAAAAAAATATATGCGACAACTTGGTAGGCACATTGTTGAAGGAAAAACGAAGAATACAACAAACACTCGGTTAGACCTACAAGATTTGAAGATAAGAAAGGACTTACACTTGATACAGGTCGATAACAGATTTGGAAAGCCACATGCAGCGTACACATTAACTAATAGTGAACAGATTTCGTTTTGTAAGTATTTGAAATAAGTGAAATTTCTTGATGGATTCGTGTCTAATATATCCGGATGTGTAAATGATAAAGATGGAAAATAATCAGGGTTGAAAACACACGATTGCCATGTTTTGCTTCATAGATTACTCTCTATTGGTATTTGAGCATAACTATCAAAGAACGTATCCATTGCTATTGTTGAATTGTGTGCATTCTTTCGTGACTTATGTGCAAAAATAATACGTGTAAGTGATTTGAACCGACTACAAGTAGACATCATAGTCATACTTTATAAGTTGGAGAAAATATTCCCGTCTGCCTTCTTCGATGTAATGGTACACCTTACTATTCATCTACCATATAAAACCGAAGTGGTGGGTTCAGTTAGTTACAGTTGGATGTATCCTATTGAAAGAAGTTTACAAACATTAAAACAATTTGTACAGAATAAAGCACGTCCTGAGGGGTCTATAGCGGAAGCATATGTAATGAATGATTAATGAAACTTTTGTTTGCGATATCTAAGTGGGATTGAAACGAGATTTAGTAGAGATGAACAAAATGATGATAACAGTCCCAATCATGACATATTTGGTGAATTTGAATTATTTAGGCAGAGGTTACGACCATTAGGGGCGTCAACTTTACGGACACTATCGGCGGAGGAAAAGTATCACACACTGGTACATTCTCAACAATTGTAAAGAAATAACAAATTATTGTAAATACATTTCAAACTTTATAATTTTCTAAGATCCAAGATAAATTATTTGATATAACTTTATAATGATCAATTCTAGGCAACATTTGACGCATGAAGCTCAAAGTGCCTCTGACTTATATATAAAACATCAACACAAATTTCTCGATTGACTCAGATCTCAGGTATACATAGTATTGGAAGTTGAGAGGCAATTCATTTTTTTTAGTCATTTTTAACGTATAATGAATTATCAGGTTCTACAATTGTTCACGAGAGAAGATCTCTCTCATGATTTCTTTTCACTTGCAATGAGACCTTCATCTGAGGTGCGTTTTTATAATGGATGCATTGTTAATGGGGTACAATTTCACACTGTACAATATGATAATCGTCAAGCTACACAAAATAGTGGAGTCTTGGTAGCCAGAGGAGATCAGTGGGAACGAAGATGTGGATAACAATTTCTACGATGTCGTAGACGAAATATTAGATTTCCAATATGCGAACAAAAGACATATTTTTATGTACAAGTGTAGATGGTTTGACACATATAACAACAAAAGTAATAGGACACAAGTGGATTTAGGATACAAATCAATCAACATATTACGTTTTTGGTGTTTGATGTGCCTTTCATCTTTGTTATCCAAGCACAACAAACCTTTTACCTCAACAACATAAAATATGGTAGCAATTGAAAAGTTGTTCAAGTAGTCCAAATTAAGTGAATATGGGATATACCAGAAGTAGAGGATGTAGAAAATGAACAACTGGATTTACTAGAAATGTTCGGTGGAGTTCGAGTGGATGAAACCATTGAGAAGGTTACTTTATGCAGAGTCGACATTGATCCTATAGTTATGGAATGACTAATGAATCGATATGCTGATGATGACTTCTTAAACGACGATGAAGAACAATTGTCTCCCAATAACAGTTCAAATGTTGAGGAATAATTTGATTTAGATGACGATGATGACTAACCATGTATCTACTCAAATCTCTTTTTCTGTTTACACATAGTTAATATTGATTTTATATTGTTTTGTTTTTTTTTGTATTTGTATAGGTACGATGTCAAGCCCTAATAGGCAACATGAGATAAAGGAAAAATTCCAGGAGCAAGATATATATCTAGACAACATGAGATCTTTTGTGTGTGACACTTCAGTTTAGTATTCGTACACATCTTCTGTTGACTGTAATGTATCCTAAACTGTTTTAAATTTTTTACTCCTCATATAGTAGTTCTCCATACACTTGGAGGAAACGCGAGCATTCACGGAACATCAAGTTAGAAAAATACGTAAAAAAATATGGGAGAATTCTAATCATGATAAAAGAGGGAGAGAAGAAGCCGATTTGTCAACATTCGATACGATTTAGTAATACGATTGGTATCGTCGATTTTTAGTACGATGTCGTACTTTCACGAATGTTTCAAATGAATTTGTAGAATTGGCTAAGAGTCAATTGTTGGTAAGTTTATAAGTTTGTACTTTAAGATTATTATAAACATCATATATGCTAATTATTCCTTAATTCTTTTGTAGCCTCATTTTGTGCTTGATTTATCTAATTAACCACTTAATAATTTTATTGAACATCAAATGCAAAACTCATTTAAAGAATTTAGAGCATATTTGCACAGACATTACAGGAAATGTAGCAACCCTCAGCAAGCATGTGCCAACCCGCCTAGCTGGTTTAAGAATAGACCAAAAGATTGACATTTTTGTGTGACTACTACGAGAGTGAAGAATTTTAGGTTATAATAATTGAGGGTGTGTATCATTTACTTCATTTACTATTATTGAATATATTTTAATTTTTTTTTTGTTCGAAGATAGGAAATTTTGGAGACAAACAAGAAGAATATAGAGAAATTACCATTAAACCATGTAGACAAATCAAAGTCGTTCCTGCAAATTCAATCTGAGCTACAAGAAAAACAAGGTTGAGAAGTAGGACGTGTTGACCTATTTAAAGAAAACATTTTAAAGGTGGCAAGTTCTAAATCAGGTAGCTGATGATGCACATATAATCAATTTTTTTCATTTTTTTTCATTTGTAAGTTCAGTCACTTGTACTTACACACTTAATTAATATGTGCATGATTAAATGTTAGAATTATAATCCAACCCCACTTAAAGAGGTTTTCAACCGCTAACAGGGGATGAAATTTGTGAGATGGTTTTGGGTAGACGACCCGGTCATGTAAAATATTTAGGTTGGGGTCCTAAACCTAAGTCAAGGAAAGGTAGCAACTCATCGAGTTCGTCATATACTCAAGGAAGGGAAAGTATGGATGTGAGGGAATTGAAAGCCAATTTTAAACATTCTCAATTGAAGATTAAGGAACTTGAAAATGTTAAAAAATAAATGAGAGAGGATCATACAAGAAAAATGGAAGAAGTGAAAAAAAATGATTAAAGATATGGATACGATCACATAGAGAATGGCCATCGATTAGGTATGATTACTTTATTATCTAGTTGGCTAATATGTTGCTATCTTGCAATTATGGTAGCAAAGTAGCTATGTCTTACTAGTAGCTTTATGATAATGAATTGTTGGCTATCTTACAGTTATGATCTCCAAACAACTGGATTTTGATGTGTTTTATAGAGTTATTATGTATATGTAGATGTTTATGAAATTTGAATGTTGTGTGGGGTGGGTTGAGATTGGTTATACTTGTTTTGGAGTTCAACTTAGAATTTTTTGTTTCTTTGTTGAAGTTTATGAATTTTGAATGATGTGTAGGGTGAGTTGAGATTACTTAGTTTTCATGTTTGCTTGTGGAAGTTTATGAATTTTGAATGTTGTGTAGGATGTGTGGGATGGGTTGGGATGGGTTGTGTGGAAGTTTATGAATTTTGAATGTTTGTGAAAGTTTATGAATTTATGATTTTTTGTTTTATTTCTTTTGGAGTTCAAGTTGTGGTTTTTGTGTATTTATGGAGGATTCAGGTTGAAAATATGTAGTCTTGGAAGTGTGTTCATTTTTTGCGTTTTGTAGGATTGTAAGATTCATCTAATAACTTATGTTTAATTGTGAAAGTTTATAAATTTTGAATGTTGTTTGGGATGGGTTAAGATTAGTTATTCCTTTAGAGTTTAACTTGTGGTTTTTGTGTGTTTGTGGAGGTTTCAAATTGAGAACATATAGTCTTGAAAGCATGTTAATTTTCTTTGTTTTGTAAGATTGTTACTCATTTCTTTGTTTTGTAGGATTGTAGGATTTTTCTTTGTTTTGTAGAATTTGTAGGATTCATCTTATGGTTTTTGTTTTCTTGTAGGATGCTGGTTGGAGATGATGTTGGAAATGTTGTTGGAGACGTTGTGTTGGACACGTTGTTGAGAGTTCTTTCTTCTATGTATTTGTGAAGAAATATTTTTTTGTAAACCATTTTGCCTACTTTTTTATATTTTTTGTAATCAAAAACATATTTATTCTGACTCAAAGGGAAAAGAAAATGTTCCATACTAATGGATTCGGTTCCATAACCATGGGTTCGCTCCCAAAAATATAGTCATCCCCACCCCTTCATGTAGTATTAATTAAAATGTTTAATTAAATTAATCAACTTCCATAAACTGTTATTCATTCCATTAAAGACCGACAGTTACACTTTTAACACAATAGATATATTTTCGTGTCCAATGGATCTAACCAATCAACAGTACATTGACACTTCACAAATTGCTCGTAAGTACAATTGAGCTAAAATTACCATTTTTCCTCTGTAAGTACATCTAACTCTTTAACTACCATTGATCCCTCTAATGAACAATTAGTTATAGTCCAACTATAACCAAACCCTTATTGGGTCAATGAGAGGGTGATGTCTCATTGTTCAAGACCCGAAATTAGCTATTAAGAGAGCAATTTGTCTACTTAGCCTACCAGTAGGGAACGAGTGAATTTCTTCTTATGTAGCTACGTTCCCAACTCCACAATCAGACAAATCTCCAAAATGGTAGACATATTGAGTCGGTGAATCTAGCTAATCTCACCCATGGAGATCAAATGACTAACCTCATATGCAGAAGTTCACAACTCACTCAGGATTCAGGTTAAGTCACTTATGGTCATCTTGGTGAAATGTAAGTCTCTTCTAGCAATGGTGTTATAAAGAGAGATTATTCATATTGTAGTCCGGTCTTATACAAACTCTTTATATAGGATACCCCCGTTCACATGTCCCACATAAATGATCAGGATCAAATCATTTGTAGCACTTTACAACACTTTAACAACTACAAAGCAGGTTCTATCTGTAGTGTCACCATGATAAGGTACCCAACCTTATCCATCTACTACAGACCATTTAGGTTATTACCTAAACATGATTCACCTGTATGTCTCCACATACATGTTTAAGCTACATAAAATAATCTAGGATATTAGTTTATTGGATTGAGTCATTGCACATAAAATAACAATTATTTTATTAATAGCAATTTGTTTCCAGATATTTACAAACTACGAGAATACAAGAGATTTAGAACACTAATCCCAATAGATCTTATTGATTTGAGTTCAGTTTCTTCAACAAAAACATCTACAAAAATAGAAGATGAGGTTCAAAATGAACAACTTGTTGATACAAATGAGAGTTCCGAGCAGGTGAAGACAGATGACAGTGTTCAGGAACAGTTGTCAGAAACAGAACTTTCTATAGATGTTTCACTGAGGAGATCTGTCAGAGATTTGACATCCGTCAGCAAGATATTCAGCTAATAGATATTTATTATTGACTAATGGGGGAGAAACTGAGAGTTATGAAGAAGTCATAAAAGATGAGCATACAAGAGAGTGGATTGATGCAATGAGATGGAGTTTTTACATGAAAACCACACTTTTGAGCTTGTGGAATTGCCTAAAGGAAACTTTACATTGAAAAATAAGTGGGTTTATAGAGTGAAACAGGAAAAACATATCTCAAAGCCATATTACAAAGCGAGATTGGTCGTCAAAGGATTCCATCAGAAGAAAGGTGTTGACTTTGATGAAATTTTTGTTGTAGTTGTTAAGATGTCTTCTATACGTGTAGTTTTAGGTTTGGTAGCTAGTCTTAACTTAAAGGTTAAGCAGATAGATGTTAAGACTATACTTCTTCTTAGGGATTTAGATAAAAAAATCTATATGGAACAATTAGAAAGTTTGACTACAAAGAAAAAGAGCATCAGGTATGTAAATTAAAGAAAAGCCTTTATGGATTGTAATGGGCACTGAGTTAGTGGTACAAGAAGTTTGAGTCGGTTATGGGAGAGCAAGGCTATAAAAAGACTACTTCTGATCATTGTGTTTTTTATCCAAAAAGTATATGATGATGATTTTGTTATATTATTGCTTTATGTTGATGACATTTTGATTGTTGGAAGAAATGTTTTGAGAATTAACATGTTGAAGAAACAGTTGAGAAAATCATTTGCCATAAAAGATTTGAGGCCAACAAAGAAAATTCATGGAATTCAAATAGTTCAAGACTGAGCATCCATGAAGTTTTATATGTCATAGGAGCAATACTTAGAGAAGGCACTTGAGTGATTCAACATGGGTAAAGCGAAACCGGTCAATTTTCCTTTATCCAGTCACTTCAAGCTAAGTAGTAAACAAAGTACTAAAGATAAAGAGAAGGAAGATATGAGCAAGACCTATATGCTTCAACAGTTGGAAGCTTGATGTATCTCATGGTATGTACTAGACCTCATATTGCTCACGCTTCCAAGAAAACAACATTGGGAAGCAGTTAGGTGCATCATGAGATATTTGTGAGGTACTTTGAAGTTCATATTTGGACATGAAAAGCTAGTGCCTGTTGGTTACACTAATTCAGATATGGCAGGAGATCCACACAACCAAAAGTCTACTTCCAGTTACTTGATGACATTTGCAAGTGGTGCAGTGTATTGACAATTAAGATTGCAAAAATGTATTGCACTTGCTACAATTGAAGTAGAGTATATTGCAGCAATAGAGGCTTGTAAAGAGATATTGTGGATGAAGCGCTTTATACAGGAGCTTGGCTTCAAGCAACAAGGATATGTGATATTCTGCTATAATTAGAGTGTTATTCATCTTGATATGAATGTTACATTTCATTCCAGAACAAAGTATATAGATGTGAGATATCATTGGATGAGAGATGCTTTGAGTGATGAATTGTTTGAGCTTAAGATATATACTGATCATAATAGATCTGATATGTTGACAAAAATCTATCAAGAGAGAAGTTTGAGTTTTGTCATTCCATTGCGGGAATAACAAGTTTCTCCACATGATGAAAAAAGGGGGAGATTTGTTGGATTTATTTCACATGTAATGACCCAACATTTGAGGCCCATTAAATTGGGCAAATTATGTTTTATTTAAAACCTTAATAGCCACTGGTTGTTTTTGTGAGAGACACGCAAACCAAAGAGAGAGAAAGTGACATCAGTAAAGATAAATTAAGAGAAAATGAACCTTTCGTTCATCACCATTTTTCAATTGTTTGAGGGTCGATCAGTAGTCTGATCGAGCTAAAATTTTGACAGCCTATTCTTGGTATGAAAGTCTTCAATTTGGACGTTGGAGATTTCGTTTGGAGCTATGTATAATCGGATTTCCAGTGGATAGTTGTTTGTCAATTATAGTGAGATCTTTCTAGTTTCGTCTTCTTTATTGTTGTTGTATGTTGCCAAGCTTGTTAATCTTGAGATATATATTGTGTATGTCTCTGATTGTGACTAGAGAGAACTTGTAAGTACCCATTGTTGATTATAGTGAAGATTTTGACTTTGATCTGTGGTTTTTTATGTACTCCTTACATTGAAGGATTTTTCTACGTTAAAATTGTTTGTGTTCTTTATAGTTGATTAGTATTCTATTAGATTGGCACGAGAGGGGATAATTGTTCCAAAAGATATAGTATTTATCCCAACAATATTAGTCATCAATCTACGAGTACAATCTTCCAATCAAACAAAACCATTCATATACTTGATTAATTAATTTAGTCTAGTTAACAACTTTTTTATTTAAGGTATCAAATAGTTTTGGCTAAAGATCATACTAAGATATATGAACTTGATTATTTATTCTAGATTAGTGATGATAAAAGTTCATGTTTTGGCTGTGGAATTTGAGCTTTTTATAATCTTGAAACTATCCTCTACTTCTCTTGTGTCAGCATTCACCATCTGCATAAGAAATTAAACAAGAAATTAAACTACAAAATTAATTAATGAGAAGTATAGATATTTTATCTAGGTTAGACATTTTCTTAACATCTTTTATCACTTGATTTGGCAAAAAATTGTATTACTATAAAAACACGTAAGAACAATATATTTTTTTTATCTTATATTTATTATTTTCCATTTTGCCCATTTCCATCTCAATTTATTATTATTTTTTAAAAAATAATGAACGGCTTTCCACAACTATTTTGTTGTGTAATTGAATAACAAAATAATGACATGACACTTGAAAATATTATTTTCTACAAGTTAATATTTTATTAATGTTTAATAATCCTTCAATTTATCTAACTAAAGAAAGTCCAACTATTAGAAAAGCTTTTAGGATTATTGACTGAAATTTAAGAAATATAAGTGATTGAAATTCTTAAATTAATATATCATACTAACCTCTAAACTTAACTCATTTTTTGTTGCATGTCCTCTCAAATAACCAAACTTAGAAACCCTAGCCAAACTCCATCTCTTTATCTGCAATATATATGAAGTAAGTTGAATATAACAAAGGAAAAAGAAGAAGAATTTAAAAATGGCTAAAATTATATTTTCAAAAGTATACTTGTTTAGAAATACAAGTTTAATTAGTTCTCATTCTCAAAAAGCTATTTTAAAAACGTTCGACTAATTTCAGAAAAATCTAAACATGTTTCCCATTAGTAATTTTAAAATAGTTAAAAGACGGTTTTATTTATATTCAAAATCACTCGACAACATTCTTTTTCGAACCATTAAAACTTTACGAAAACATTGGAATCCAAAACATTAGTTTAAAGGTAATTAGAAAGGTAATATTAATAACTTCAAAATCACTACTACCAAACACGTTTTTATTAAAATAGTCGGAAACGAGAGAGAGATTTCGAGTACATTAACGAGGGGAAATTGATCAAGCTCGAATCCAGCCATGCCTATGATTGCATGAACAGGAGCAGTATAGTTGTTATGATCATAAATATCAATCCCATTTGCATCTTTGGAAGGTATTGCTTTGCAATTGTCTTTAAACACAGAACATGTTCTCTCATAGTTATGAACATGCCCAAACAAAGCCAAATCAACCTGCATTAATATTCATCTTAACGTATAAGTTTTCTCTCAACTTTTGAAGTTTATGTCTACTTAGTTACTAAATTTTCAAATTTACCTTATTTTTTAGTAGAAGTGGTTCTACTTCATTGACGAAGGCAGGATCAACACTAGGTGGAAATCCCCGTACTGAAGAGTACATGGGTCTATGCCTACATTTACATAACATTAACAAACGTCTAAGAAATTTTCACAATATAATCATGACCATGGTATTCAATTTCTTTCATCATATCAATATTTTAGTCGATATTTCTACATTTTAATGGATTCAATATAATATCGACATAAAGATAAATAAACTTTTTTATTCCATCGTAAGAGAAAGTACACAAAACATAACAAATAAGTTGAAATGTAAAATCTAAAGCCTATAATAAATTAAAATATGTATTATTAGATTATTCTCTAAGTTATGAATATGATATTCATTTGATTTATGAGAGTTTCAAAATTAACGTTACACTTTTATTCACGAGTAGATTTGAGTTTGATTTTCATTTGGTCCTTTAGTTTTAAAATATTATATTACATTTTGACCCTTGAGTTTTTTTTTTTTCTTGTAGTTTCCATTTAGTACATAGGCTTTAAGATTTTATACTTTCTCTATAGAATTTTCGGTAATGCCCATTTTAAATCCTTTGTGTTACTTTTCTATTAACTAACTTAAAAACAATTGAATTAATTATAACTAGCTTCGTTTTTATTAATTTTCAATCACGATTTAAATTAATAAAAAAATTCAAATCATAATTATTTTGAATTAGTTAATTAATTGAAAGTTAACATTAATAGAAGCAATGATAAAACTATAAAATCTAAAAATTTATGATAAAATAAAAATTTAACTCAAAATTTAAGAGTTAAAATATCTAACATTTGAAATACACTGAACAAAAACTAAACTCGAAATTTAAAAATAAAAATTTTATACTCTAAATTATAGTGACCAACCTATGTACAAGATAGGTATATTTGAACATTTAACTTAAGATACTAATTTCACTCGTTCCTACTCAAAAGGATCTAAACAATTTCCCTTTTAAAAAATAACATTTTTCTTACATAAATTATTATTTGGCTTATTATTGAAAATATATGTAAATATAATTTCATTAGTTTTTTTTCTTTAATAAGGCATATAATGAAATAACCTTTTTTGTAAGAATAATATTAAACATTTAATAATGATATATATACTTTAATCTTGACACCCCTTATAGAAATCTCTAAATTTATAAAAACTTACCCGATAAATATGAGCCATGGTGTTCTTGACCTATTAACAGATGCCATGTCATTTTTCATCCATTCAAACTGTTAAAAAGACCAAAAAAAAAAAAAGAAAAAAAAAGAAAAAAATGATTAATTGAAATGAAACATTCACGTTAAGGAAGAAAACACATGCAAGAGAGACACTTGTAAATTATTGAATTTGTATTTTTCATTTTACAGCAACAGTTAATTATGGTTATTTCATTTTTAAAGGATCAAAATGGTAACTTTTTAACTATATAATGATTAAAATGAATTAAAGTTGAAAATATAAAGATTAAAACGAACATTTTAAAAGTACGAGAAGTGAAAAAAAGAGTTTGTATGGAGGAAATTACCTGTGGTGAATTGATAGAGAAATTATGCTCAGTAGAAATGAGAGTGAAGTGAACAGAAGCAATTTCAATAGAATACCAAGGCTTATCTTTATTAGAAATTGGCATTTGAAAATATGTTTCATAAGGAACTCCACATTCTCCTCCTGAATCTGTTAGTTTATATACTGATCCTGATTCAACATAATCCCTACATATATATATATATACTCTTAAAACTTTTAATCAACTTCAAATTATAAAATTAATACTTACCAAAAATATTACAATAATTATAACAAGTAATCTCAGATACTAACTTGTAAGTTTTGTTTCATAGATTAATTATTTGTTAGCATTATGAAATTGATAAATAAAGAAAACGAGAAAATGTAAAACAGTGAAGATCGATAGAAAGATTTACGTGGTTTATTAATAGTGTATTAAATTCGTCCATGAGTAGAGGAAGATTAATTATAGAGATGCTAATAGTGTTAAAAGGTTTACATATGACATTTCTCTAAATCTTATGCCCAAAAAAAAAAAGAAATACGAATACAAATAACATATTCAAAAGGCATTCGAATAGTTGGATATCCTATATTCTCACAAAATTGAAAAAGTTGTTAACCCTATTATACATATACTTTTCTAAAGGTTTATGACATATTAGGAAAAAATATATAAATAAATACACGTTTAAAAGATCTATTAAACACAAATAAAAAAGTTACAAATTTAAATTTGTAACTAGCCCTAGTAAGAATATGGTATTTTCATAAGATTGTGATCATTATGATTCTAACACAAGTCTTTATTGTTGTAGATTTTTTATTTTATTTTATTTTGTTATCTTAACTAATTAATTTTATTTTATTTTAAAAACGTTAATTAAGGATATTTTAATGCGCCTCAACCTTAATCACAGTCTTTCTCAATCCCTTAATTTCTTATTAGATATTTTGATTGGTAATTATTTGGCTTTAGAATTCCTGTCAATTTGAGTCATTGTTTGATTATATAGTTCACTAACATTGATAATTACTTTCAAAATTAGAAATGCAAAACCGTAAATATAACTTTTGAAAGTTTAAAAGACTAAATTCAGAAGGGGTAGTTCATCAATGATACAACAAAATAGAAATGAGGATGAGTATTAATACCTCTCATGGTTGCCAATGGCAGTCATGTAAGGAAGACGAGAAGCAATGGGATTAATAAGATGAAGAAAGAAATCCCATTCAACTAAGAAACCAGTTGCATAGCTTATATCTCCAATGTGAAACACTGCATCTACTTTTCCAGATTCTACTTCCTCTTTCATCCCTTGCACCACAGAGATTGACCCTGCCTATTACCCCCACTAAAATTATTATTCTACTTTTAATACTAATACATTCCCATATTGTGCTACATTTGAAATTATTCCTAATTATTTCACATTTAAAACGATCTCTGTTTAATTCCGAGTAATAATTACTTTTTTCGTATATAATTCTTTTTTTTTAAAAAAAACAAAACTCTCTCCATTGAAGTTTAGTATATATACAGACAAGTTTTGAAAGTATCAAAATTAATTAGACATAGACTATAGAGTTAATGTAAAATAAACCATAAGGAAAATGAGAGAATGGAAAGAAAAAATTAAATTTAAACTTACCACTATTTTTCCTTCCTTATGTTTAAATATCCTTTTAATAATATTTAAAAATGTTCTATTTAAAAATAGGAAAGAAAAAAGATTCTTTAAGAATGTTGGGAAAAAAAAGATTAAATAAATTTTCATTTCTAAAAATTTATCTGAAATCTGATTATAATTTTAGGAACATAAATATTATCTTTATATTTGACAATTACTTTGGTTTCATCTGGTAACAGTTGTATTTTTTTTATTTTGAAATTTATCTTTATTTTCTCTTAAATTTCATATTATGATCCTCAAATTTCTTAAAATAAAACGTCGAATTTCAAAAAATATATTTGAAAATTACTTTTTTAATTTCAAAATTTAACTTTTTTTTATTACATTAATAGAAAATAAATAACAAGACAATGACACTTATACACATAGAAGTAATGTTTATAAATTTAATTTTCAAAAATAAAAAACCTAAAACTAAGACGTCATTTGCTAACCGTTTTGTTTTTATTTCGATTTTTAAAAATTCTGCTTATAACTCTACATTTCACCTCTAATTAAATTTCGAGAAATACTTAGGTGCAGCAGTCCATACTCTATTTTTCTATACATACAAAAAAAAGTAATTCTTTAACTATTTATTTTTTAAAAAAAATTATAATGTTGCACCCAAATTTTCCTTAAATTTCTATGTTATGTATCTACTCATCTCTATCAAAATGTTTCAACAACTAATCCAATTTTTAAAAACTTAAAAAAAATGTTTTTGAAAATTTATTTTTGTTTTTAGATTTGGACTAAAAATTTAAATATTTTTTTTAGAAAAAGTAAAAATAAGATAAAGATGGAACGGCATAAATTAATTTTTCAAACCGAACTCAAATAATTATGAAACGAACCTAAATGGGATATTTTTTTTAAACAAATAGAATAATAATGTTATGTACCTGAATGTAATGCTCAACTGAAGAAGAATCTAAAGGAGCTTTTCCCATATCACCAAATGCAAGAAAATGAAAATCATTTCCTCCGCCGCCGGCCGGCGGTGTCCTAAACGTTGTTTGGTTACTCCAACCTACTGAATCACTGCAAGTTTCATGAAAAAAAAAAAAGAAAAACTAAGTCATATGGTCCGTGTTTTCGAATATGCATTTTGTTACGGCGGATTTAGAACTTACATCTCTATTTTCAAAATCTATTTAACTATTCACTTGAATTTATTGAAGTGAGAGCATAACTCAATAGTAATAGCATGAACTTCTCTAACTATATATAAAGTCGGAACTTTAAATCTCATTTCTTGTATTAAAGAAAGAAAAAATATTGGTTGGTTAAACCTCAATTATTACTATTTAATTTAGGTTAAAAGTATAAGTTAGGTCGAAAATTTGGATCTTTAGACTTTAAGAAATATTTAATAGATTCTTAAATCTTCCATTATATTCTTAATAAGTCATTGACATATATTGAATTACTTTTAAAATTTATGCTTGTTTTCTTCTAATTTTTTATTTATGATTTTCACTCATTATTAAAGAAAGAGTGGAATTTCTAGCAAAACTCTCTCTCTCTATATATATATTTGTAAATTAAACTACTTTCTTTGGCTAGATTTATGAAAAATGTTAGTAGAAAGTGAATAGTAAGATAAAAATTTGTGGATAAAAATAGTATTTATAAGTTTTATTTTGAAGAAGAAAAATAAAAAATAAAATGATTATCAAACACAACCTAAACTTTCAATTTCTTGTTTATCAAGTTTGTGAATTATAAAAAATGTGAATGACATATTAGTGATAAAAATTAAAAGTATAAGAGCTTATTAGGTAAAAAACGAAAGTTTAGAGACATATGTTATGTACGTTTTACAATCAAGTACTTCTCAAATAGAAAATTGAAACTTCGAAAATCTATTTGGATCGATTTCGAGAAAGAAAGAGAGAAAAGAAAAATTAAAAAGAATACCTTCCATATCTGTAGGAATAGGTGGTAGAAGGCTGAAGTTGAGTCATTACTGCTGAATGAATGAATCCAGGGTCATGCCACCCAAAATCCTTTGCTGGACTTTGAATATATGATGCATCTATTACCAAATCAACTAATATTGTAACTTCTTCTAATATAACAAATCACTATATATATTTACTTTAAATTTTTAAATTTTCATTTGATATTTAAATGTATAAAATATATACAATATATATATGTTAATTAAATAATATATATTATCTTTACAAGGTTGTTCTAAAAGTTTCCTTAGATGTCAATATGTGATCATTCAATCTTACACTTTATCTAAGATATATTTGTGGCTATTAAATCTTTTATATTATCAAAGACCAATTTGTGATCATTAGATCTTTCACATTGTTTAAGAACAATTTGAGATCGTTAGATTTGCTTGATGGTCAGGGATACATGGTTGTCAGATCATGTCAAATCATAGAGACACTTTCTTTTCCTAAGAGAATTTGTTCTTCCTCTATAAGCAAAAGAGATGTAATTCCTATTTTATATAGTAAAATTTTTATATTGGTTTGTGGTTTTTACTCTAATTTATTTTTTTTAAAAAAATTGTATAAAATCACTAAGTTATTCTCTCCCTTCTTCTTCATTATTATTCTTCTAAATCTATTATAGTTGCGATTTGATTATATGCGGTCATAATCCTTCTACAATACGTAATTTCTCTAGAGATGAAAATTTATGAAAAAATACTCTAGGGAGTGTTTGACTCCCCAACATGAGTTGAGTTGAGTTAGTAATAATTATCAACTCAACGTTTGACTCACCAACTTTAAAAATTGGTGAAGTTGAGTTAATTTTTTTTATCAACTCACTCCAATTCACCCCAACTCATCCTCCCTCCAATGTTTTCAATGGCTCCACCTATTGACCACCGTAGGCGATTACTTTTTCTAAACTCTAGTGACACACTCCGACAACCACATTTTTGTAGCCAACTTTGACAACCAACTTTAAACTCTGACAATCACCTCCAACGACAACTCCAACAACCACCTTCGTGGCATTAACTCCGACGACCAACTCTAGGTTTTGGTAACCACCTCCGATGACAAATTCTAATGACCACCTTCGTACAAGTAATTTTGATAAACATACTCTGACGACCACCTTCACGCGCTCAATTCCGATGACTAACTTCGGACTTGAGAAACATAATATGACGACAACTTTATGTCACTTTTTTAAAATTGAAGTGATTCTTTACCTATTTTGTTATATGATGTGTTTTACAAATCAAGCATAAAAGTCTTTTCCCCTTATTGTGGAAAATTAATGTATTAAAATAGGTATGCATTATCTCCTTAAAAATGAAAAAAAGAGAGAAAAAAAAAAAGAAGAAATTATTTAAATCGTAGAAATGATAAGCAAATGAGAGAGAAAACTCACTGCACATGTCATTTTGGGAAAAGGTAGAAACTTGAGAGATCTTTGATGTTCCATCTTTCCCATATTGAACTTGTTGAGGATTTTTATCCCCACTAACCCAACTCAATCTCATCTGCAAGATGTTAAATTAAATGTCTATTATTTATTTTCAAATCAATTTTAATAAAATAAAAAATAATCAAACTTAACTAATTTTAAAATTTTGAAGACCAAATTAAAATAAAATTCAAATTTTCAAAATAAAATTGCAATATTTTGAAACGGAATCCAGTCTAAAATCTAAATACATAAAAGTATATAAAAGAGAATATTTGGGGACTCACAGAAGTGGCAGTTGAATCCGTTAAGGAGAGATGTCCGTACAATGGAGCGTTAGGATTGAGGAAAGAGAGAGGTTGTGATCTAAGGTAAAGACAAGGAGTGATAAACCCGCCGCCAAACAGCGCAACTTCCACGTCAGTTCTGAAGTTGATGACGTGGAATGACACTGTGGCATTACATGTTTGTATTACACAATTGTTTCCCACTCTTTTTCTGCACTCTCTCTTCTTACACCGTAGGTAATCTGGATCGCTCTTTAAATACACTGCCTGTCCTTTGCAAAAATAAATATTTTAAACTTTTTTTTTTTTTAAATCTCTTATATTTTACCATTTTCTTAAAAACATCATACTACCTCTTGTATTTAATATATTCTTAAAATATCAAATTTACATCTAATATGTCCATTACATATATAAAAAATGCTACAAACCATATGTTATAATAGACATTAAATTAAACTTTGCGGTTAATAGGCTTGATTAGAAATCTTTTAAAATTGGTGTATCTGTTAGCTATAAAATACAAAAATTAAGGTTCACTAAGAAACAAAACCTTTTTTCTTATAAAATGTCTGGTTTTTAACATTTTTAAGATTCTAAGGTCTATTAAATATAAAATTGAAGTAATTTATAGATTTATTAGACATTTCAAGGGACTAGAGTCAAAATTAAGATATTAGAATTTATTAATCACAATTTTCAAAAATTTTAACCTTCATATAAATATAATTTTAAATACATGGTTATATAATATCATATTAAGTAATACAAATTACAAAATTATTATAATTTTTTATATAATTATTACACTAGATACATAAACAACAAAAATCATTCAATCAATTTTTGTAAATAGTTTTATAAAGTTTAAAAATATTTGTATCTTTCTAGATAAAAATGCGAGAAAAATTGAAATAAAATTAAGTTTTAAATAACCTGTTTCCAGTGTATTTTTCAAAAAATATATATTTATAAATTATTTTTATTTTTGAAAATACATTTAATATTTACTTTTTAGTACACCGGATATAGATTATTTAAAACTTAATTTTATTTCAATTTTTCTCACATTTATATATAGAAATATACAAAAAATTGAAAACTTTATAAAACTATTTTACAAAAATTGACTGAATGATTTTTTTTGTTTATGTATATATTGAAAAGTAAAATTATGAAATATTTCTTAGCAGGTCCAATGCAAGAGTTGGAAATTGATTTTTTTTCAGAAAAATAAGAGTTGGAAATTAAAATAATATATAAAAATTACAAATTTAGTCCTTATATTTTGAAAATTATGACCAATAAATTCTAATCTCTTAATTTTGACTCTAATCCCTTGAAAATGTCTAATATAATTTTAAATGCATGGTTATATAGTAATACAAATTACAAAATTATTATAAACTTTTATATAATTATTTCACTAGATACATAAACAAAAAAAATCATTCAATAAATTTTTTTAAAATAGTTTTATAAAGTTTAAAAAATATTTGTATATTTCTAGATAAAAATCTGAGAAAAATTGAAATAAAATTAAGTTTTAAATAACCTGTTTCCAGTGTACTTTTCAAAAAACATATATTTATAAATTATTTTAATTTTCGAAAATACATTTAATATTTACTTTTTAATACACCGAAAATGGATTATTTAAAACTTAATTTTATTTCAATTTTTCTCACATTTCTATATAGAAATATACAAATATTTTTGAAACTCTATAAAACAATTTTACAAAAATTGATTGACTGATTTTTTTATGTACATATTGAAAAGTAAAAATATGAAACATTTGTTAGCAAGTCCAATGCAAAAGAGTTGGAAATTAATAATATATAAATATATATTAAAAAATTTTAAACAGTCAAAATTTAGAAGAAAATACAAAACTGACGAACCAACATGACGTTAGATGTTGTTTTTAATGAAAGGACTAGCATATATTTAATGAAGAACTAACAAATTTATATATTTAATAAAATATAATATACATGAATATAGAATGTCACTATTTGATTCAACTTCTTTGTAGATTTTTTTAAAAAAATAAAAATGATTTTGAAAATAACAAAAGTGAGTTTAAATATTTTAGAATCCATCTTTATTTTTTAATAAATTTTTATGTGAACCCACGCAATCTTTTTTTATTTGCTTTTCAATTTTACCATTTCTCTCTATTCTATTAATCTTTTTTAACATAATTTTTTTAATTATATGACATTATATTATCTCTTATTTATACTAGTAATGATAAAAGATTGTAATTCATTTTTTTATTACATCCACATTGTTCTTTAATAAAATTACAAATCTTTATAAATGTTTTTAAATATTGAAGTGATTAAAATTGAATATTTGTATTCAATAACCATATACAAACAAAATTAATCTGTACTCTTCTAATAAAAATTTATTTTAATCACTATTTTAGTTGAACCTAATTTTAATTTAGTTAGTTATGGCTCTTCGAGACAAAAGTACTCATAGGAATCATGCTAATTCCCATGTTCTTTCATTAATCTTATATTAATTATTTAAATTATCTAAAATAGTATAGCTCAACTTATATAAAGTTTGTAGGTCAGAATTTTCCAAAATTTTTAAATGATGGACGTTTAGACTTCTTTAAATGAGTATATGATTCGTATTATTTGCAATTTATTTATTTTATCGAAAGTCAGTTAGTAACATAAAATTTGAACATAATTGTTATAATAGGTCAAGGTTTGAACAAAAAAAATCACAAAATCATTTAAATTTTGGACGATTTTCAAAAATAGAAAAATAAAGGAAATTATTTATACAAAATAATAAAATTTAATCATTTTAGATTTCTATAAATTTTATCACTCATAGATACTGATAAACTTCTATCAACCTCAATTAATGATAGACTTCTATCCGTTTTTATCACGAATAGACATTGATAGCAATATTTTTCAATATTTTTTTACTATTTCTATAATTAGTTTGACATTTTTTTTATTAGTGAAAAAATTCCTAAATTTACCTATGTGTGTATATATTTATTTACCTTGACCGGATAATGACAAAGTAGAGGAAGGCTACTTAAATCACCCGTTTGAAGATAAAGACCTTCATTCTCTGGACAACCATCAACACTGTTCAATAAATAAACAAATAAAACAATTTAATATCAATCAAAAGATCGAAAAATCTAGAGATATATTTAATATTATTCGACATAGTACATTATTGTAATTATAGAACGAAGTCATGTCGAACAAATCGATTGTTGTATCGTAGAATGATCACTATTTTAAAAGTAATTGTGGCACGACCATAGTGTTAATCTTCTCACATTACTTGTTTAAAGGTTAACACAACACATTTGAGTCCTTAATAGACGAGCATTTGTTGGAAAAATGTTGGAATCAAGAAAAACTTAGTTCATAGAAAATCAAAGAGATGGAAATAGAGATAATTTTTTTCCTAAAACCGAAATCTTTCCTTTTTTTATAGAAAGCTTCAAAAAAAAATTTTAGATTTGCAATAATCAAAGAGTAAAAACGTTTGTAATGGTAGAAATTATTTGTAAAAGTCATAATATTAAATCTATAACGTTTGGGTCAAATTGTCACGTTAAACATTTTAAAACTTGTAAATATTTTTTGACAAGTCATTCTCAACGGTAATAATAACTAGAGATGATAACATACGTACTTTGCATTTGATGGTGTGATCACAGCAACCCAATGATCTAACGATGGAATTGAAACTCCGCTAACAGTAACATTGATGAACTCGTCATTTGAAAGGACGTTATTCTTGGATTTGGAGATGACTTCAAGTTTGATATAAGGGTTTAGATTTATTGGACAGCTTGTTAATTTTCTTCTATTGAGCAACCGAAAATCCGATATCGCAGTATAATTACGATGCAATTTTTCAGAGTCAACAACGAATGGATGCAATGAGGATGATGAAGAATAAGATAGAAGGAAGAGCGAAAGAAGGTAGAGAAGTTTGAACATGATGAGACTAAAATTGTTAATTGAACAAGAGGTAACGAGAAAAATATGGGGTTTTGATGCTTTGATAGTTGGAATGAATTTGATTTGTAGAGAGGAAAGAGAAGTGAGATGGATTGAGTTATTTGTGGAGTAATCTATTTATGGTTTTTGCTCGTTCAATATCGTTCCTATAATTTGGCTATTAAATGTATTCATAATTGTTTTAAGATGTGGTGAGAGGGGTGAGAGTCGACTTTTGATACACATTACTTTATTAAGATGGTTGTATTATATTTGAATTGTTAAAGTGAGCTTAGTTTATTTAACGATAATTGACATTATCTTTGTCTCTAAAAGTCGAAAGTTGAATTTCTATTCTTGCCGTTATGATATATACTAAAGAAACTATATTAATTTTGAGTTGAGGTAAAAACACTACAACAAGATTGATTGGGTTTCAATGATACCAGAGAAAAATCAAATTGAAAGAAATGATTGGGTTTCAACGACACAAGAGAATAGCCAAATTGAAAGAAGGAGAGAGAAAAAAGGTGACATAACAGTAATAAATAATGCATGTCTGTTCATAGCCAAAAAAAAAAAAAAAAAAAAACTAATCAACGACTGGGTGGAAGTCGACCGAGGTCAGTGTCTGCTCTGGTTCACTTTATGGTCTCTATGGTTCGTGCTTGTGCTGCCTCCTAGCGAGTTGATATTCTTGGTCTTATCTAGTGTGTTTACGAATGTTTTTTCTTTTTGAACTTTCCATTGTTTTTTGTTTTGCTGTTGTCCCTAGTTTGTGGGGTTTTGGTTTCTTTTCCCTAACTTTTCTGATGGTTGGCGAGTTTTGCGTTTATGTGTTGATTTTGTTCTTGTCTTATCTTATAGGCTTTGTTTTGGTTTTGTTGTCCTGTCTTTGCTTGTGCTTTGTTGCTTTGATGCCTTGATCTCGGGCTGTGGGATCCCCTTGTCATTGTATAATAATATCACCTATTCTAAATTAAAAAAAAAAAAAAAAAACTAAGATTTTCGAATTTTATGATTTTTCCTATTATTTATATGGTCAGATGATCAATAATACCTTTCTTGCACTGCACTATGAGGTTGAAAAAAGTATCACATTTTAACCTTTGAAATTTTGAATTTTTTTTTTCAAAGCAACCGGCAAAAAAGACTTTCTCTGTTAAATCTATGGATAGAAAAGTTTGTATATATTTTTGAGAATTGCTTAAGTGAATAAATCCAAACACATGCGAAAAATAGATTTAAAAGTTAATATCAGTCAAAATATCATAAATGAAAGAATAGAAAATTTTGGAAAAATATCATAAATGAAAGAATAGAAAATTTTGGGAAGTAGAGTTAGGAAGAGGTAGATGATAATAGATGATATGATTCACGTGTTACATATCTTTATTTTTTACCATACACGTGTTTAATTTTTGTTCACATGTGCAGATGTAAAATTTTCTATCTATGAGAATTTAATGGAAAAAAGCCCACAAGGCTGGTTTTGCTCTAAACAAATTTCAAACTTGAAAGGTTAAAATGAAAGTCATTTAATGAGCTTTTGTATATAATTGAAACTTAACCTCATAGTTTGGGGTGTTTTGTTTTTAGTTATGATTTAATTTATTTCTTATTAAAGTCAAATTAATTTATGTAATTCTATTTTTTCAATGTTAATCATTAAATTTATTTTCTAGACAGTTGATGCTTTATCTCCGAATTACTTCGAAACTTTTATAAGTTTCATTAATATGTTTAAACTTTCAAAAAATTCAAAAATACTCTTATATTAATATAGGATAGAAACCATTAGTATCCCATTTTGAAATATTCTAAACTTTTAAACATTATATTAATACTTTTAAACTTTAAAAAATGTTTAGAAAATGTTTTTAGCATTGTTATATGACAGAAACCATTTATCTACCCTATTACCCCCTCTTCCATTTTCTCTCTCAACAACTTCAATTTATGATATAATTCTTCTCTATTTTCTCTTTTTAAAGGTCAAGACTATTAATGTATGCAACTTTTAAAAGTTCAAAAGTGTTATGTGTTGAATTAAGGCTAAAGACCCATTCTCAAGGTCCTTGAGGATCTAAATGCCAAAAGGGGAAGGGAAGATCCCAAAGCTCTCACAGTTAGGCGAATAAGGAGCAACTTGACCCTCAAAATAGATTATAAAACCTTGACATTCCCCCACTGACACAAACAGAACTTGTGTATAAGAATGCCAAGTAGTGTCAGACTATTCAAGTGTATAAATAAGAAGCTAGGTATACTACACCACTAAAAGTATGCATTATCACCTTACTCAGCTTGATACACATTAGATCTGATAATTATTTAAGTTTTACAGTATGTTGAGTTAAGCACCGCACATCAAAATTGAGGATTTTTTTTTAGGTACACGATGAACCTAGGACACCTGTTACTAGAATCACACATCAACAAGAAGTATTCTTTAAAAAAGATACTGACAGTTATCGTCATATTAATAACGACAAGGATATTTTTTATTTGTTCAAGTTTGAGAGTATTATGAACCTCTTAAAAATTCAAAGGTGTTTTTCAAACAAACTATAAAGTTCTAAATAATTTAGCATAAAAGAGAAAAAAAATTCATGATAGTTGTTTTTAATCGTAAATTAAATTTTCATAAAAATATCATACTCTAGGGTCCTCAATTTTATTTTAGGTAATATATATATTTCTTTAGGCAAACTTGCTTACCTATGATTATAAATATATAATTTGTAATATAATTTACGATATAATCACTTTTGATGGCAAAATCCGACCAAGGGAACTCATGACTTTCACGTACCTTCACCGGTAAATTTGTATTCAGGAGAATAAATTACCTACAAGACATTCAAAAATGGTAAAAAAACCAGTGTGGTGCTTACCACAGAGTTCTTTGCACAAATGTCAGGCAAGTAGTTTTAGGGAGGAGATGAGCTTACCTTTCATGGGGCTGTCGTGCTCTCTTTATAGTTAAGTCCTGGAGCTCTTCCTTATCCCAATTGGAGAAAGGAAATCTATTTCCTTTTCCTACTTTGAAAAAAGACGCGTCGGGCCAGGGATCCAGCTGCTGAGGATTTTCCAATGAAGAGGGTTGATCTGGATTGGCCTCACTATAAGGGATTGCATGGCCTTGCCCTTGACCTTCAAGGTCGAGGTGGGCTAATTGGGCTCTTTTGAGCCTAACTTATCTTCCCTTTATTTATTGGAACTCTCTTAAACCTGCTTCTTAGCAAGGCCCAAGTTTATTTCCTAGGCTAGGTAACTCTCTTGATTCAATCTTGACTTTTGACCTTTTGCTGGTCTGAAATTACCTATAACATTGTCCCCCTACTCCCGTGTTGAGACTCAATGATCTGCCTTGTTTGCAGGTCAGGGTCTCAATTTGAGAGTAAATTTGTTGTATTTGTTTGTTTTAGCTCATCATAAATTTTCTTTTGGACTTGTTGGTGTTCTCCCCTCAAGATGTGCACCTCATGAGTTTTGGGTTGAGCGTGTGATCACTTCGAGTGGTTTATTTTGGTAAATTCTTGGGTGATCCTTAGATCGTATTTTTTTTAGCAGGCCCTTAATTTTTTTACAGGATCAGTTTACAAACCTTCCTTAAAATTCCTCGAAGTTTGCATTTATAGATTAACTTACGAGATTGGTTAAGTATGCACAATATACACTTTTCAATTATAATAATAAGTATATTAATAGTAATAATAGTAACTTTAACAGTGAGGATAATAAATCATATCAATTTTTGTGTGATGCGTCATGCATGTGGCCTCCTCTTGGTATTGTGCACTTGTCAATCTAGATTTGACCAGAAGCAAGATAAACAGATTGGGGGTTATGTGGTGTCGATCCAACGGTCAAAGGAGAGTGGGAGGCATGATTGAATGGCTCAGTTTGGTGCTTTCGAGGTCGAGGCTGGGCTGACGTGCCTCCCAGTATTGTAGCTTTTTGTTCTTTTTTTTTTTTTTAAAAAAAAAATAATGTCTTTTAGTGAGGAGGATGAATGTATTTATGATGAAAATGATTCTACTTTCTCTTACTTTGAGTCCTCAGACTCATTTGTGCCATATATTGAGGAACCTTCTATATTTGTGGGGATTTTCCATCCTTTGTGACTCAGGTTCAACTTGAGATTTAATGATTATGACATTCTTTCTCTGATTCATTTGAGGGCTCCTTGTTCGTGATGAAACCATAGATAACCCTTTTAAGGGGAAAGTAGATCTTTATCTCTCTATGCTTCTCTTTGGGGTCTGTCTTCCTTTACCTTTATTCCTTCAGAGCTTCCTAACTTTAATAAAACTCACTCCTTCCCAAATTTTGCTGAATGGATGGAGTCATCTCATAAGCACTTGTTCTTTTTGGCAAGTCTTATGGTGATGGCCTCCAATGTCTATTCCTACTCTTTGGTCATCATATCAAATTAACCGTAGCCTAAAATTTGGAGATTATTTTTATTACATTATGGCCTGTAAGAAAGTTTTAGGGGGTAGTGTTTCTTCAGTAAAATATTGGAAGGAACGTAGGTTTTTTTTTTTTTTTTTTTACCAAGGGCGGTCAGTTATCTACTAATGAAATGGATATGTGGTTTCAACTAGGTTTATGGATTATGGTAGAAGCTTTTCTCTTTTCTTCTTGCTTAGAACCGCCTTGCTTTTATTTCTTCTTAACATTTCCCTTTACTATTTTTAGTGTCCCGAGGGTTTAGTTGTTCTACTGTTGCAATACAGTTTACTAGGGCTATCTAAAGCTTGGATAAGGAGAAAAAGCATAGTTGTATCTTTATTACTCAAAAGAACTTAGTCGTTGTTGGTCTTGCCAATCGGAGACCCTAGAAGGTTAGCCTTTTTTCTTGTTGATTTCAAAGCGAAGGAATTGTCACATGGTTGCTTTAAGTCAACCTCGGGTCGGCCTCAGCTACTGAGGCTAACCTCTAGCTGAGGCCGACCTTTATTTTCATCCCTTATTTTCTTACTTTGTTACTTTTCATATCTTGCAAGGATTAGTTCCCACAAGGTTACCTTCTTTGAGGGCAAGAGTAGAGGGAGAAAGGAAAGTAAAGACAGAGTTGGCCCTTCCTGTGCTCAACCCGATGGCGACACCCAGGATCTTACACGAAATGAAGTTATAATGAAACGCCCTCTTTCGGGCTTCCATATTTCCTCTGAAATGCTTGCATTGATCCTCTCATCTCCAGGGTACTGGTGAAGGCACTAGTTTTTCTACATGTAGCTTCCAATTGTGGCAAGACATTGGTCATCAAATCGAACTGGTAAGGTTGGAGCCACCGATCTTTTTGAAACTCTTTCTTCAGCTTTCTATAGTCTCCAAGAGGTAGATGTTTATCACACTATTTTCTACCTAGGGAGGTCGAGGCCGAGTCAAGATGAGTTTTTTCTTCTTTTTTTTTTTTTTTTTTTTTTTTTTTTTGTTTAGGTTGAATTTAATGAGAAAGATAAGGATTTGGCCTCAACCTCGGCCACAAATTTCTTTGGGTTGTGGAGGGCACAGTTTTCCCTTTTACATTATTACGTTGTTTCTCTGTTATTAACTTTTTTTGGGTCAGTACTCAGAGTTGTTTAGTTTTCTATTCTACCATCCTCGATTCCACCCAGCTTGCCTTTGATGTTGCCTCAACTTGTCCTCGACTTTACCTCGGGTCGGCTGATAACGGGCAGAAATGCACATTATTACAGTGCAAAGTCATAAAACAATGCAGGATTGCGATGATAAAAATATACAATATTGCGTCCAAAAGCATTAAGTTCACAACATTGTGATCGCATACGTCCATCACATTAAAACAACTAACTTATGTTTTTTTTGTGCAGAAAATGCATGGACGCAAGGTGAAAATGTGATCCAAAGAAATTAACGTCCAAGCGCATTAAGAGATTGCGTTGACGTAAGGCTATGCGATCATTTGCGCTCGCGAAAATCTACTCAAGATTGCAACCGTAAGACTATGCGATCGTTTGCGTTTGAAAATCTGTTCGAGAAGGTGGCCGCATAGAGCCGACGCATCAAGGTGAGCACATATGGGTGAAAGGTTAATAAATCACGATGGGACAGAAAGCTGATGACGGTAGGTTCCGAATTAAGTTGACAAGCCGTTAACGAGCACTGTAGCAAGTACACTTAACTTTTCGATGACAAATATTCGACACATCAGACAGAGAATTAATGCTATCCCATCAACGCAATCATAAGAGAGAGGAAGCCTTTCACCCCGAAGCTCTATAAATACCGAAGGCCACCTTCAGTGAAGGAGTTCGTTCAGTTAGATAATTTTTCCCTATAGATAGAAGTAGCCTTGTTCATAGTTTTCTTTTACTTAGAAGGCGGAAGCGAGTGAAGGGAGATTATATCGAGAGATCGTTCTGATGAACTTGGAATGCCGGAGGCGTCGAAACCAGAGAGAGTGCCGACTTTTGCGGAAGCAAGAACATATTTTGGGCGAAATAGAGATAACACAGTGTAAAAGCTTTGGGAAGCAAGGAATTGCTACCAGACTCTCTACCCTTATTTCCATTGTCATTTTGTACTCTGAACTTATTTATATAAATGAAAATTTCATCTTTATATCTGTTCACTCTCTGTACAATACGCATGAGTAGCTAAATATGTCAAATGGGTTGAGAAATACTTAGCTAATATAACCTGAGATCTTCATTCTATGCGATTATCTTGTATTATGTATGCGTCATTCGTCCATTAGAGATACTTGTGAGGGTAGTCTAAGGATATAATCTAGGCTTGGAAAAGTCATATTAGAATCTAGGCTCGGAAGAGTCAGATTAGAAACGCATAATAAAAAGATAAAAGCTTAGAAATAAGTTCTGTTTGCTATTAATGCATCGCATGCATCCTAGAGATAGGTTATGATTTTATGCAGTCACCTTGTCCTTGTGTGCATCTTGCATCATCGCATAGGCAAGAAGTAGAGACATAGGAATAAGCTCTATAGACATTATCGCATTCATCGCATGCGTCCTAAAATTAGGAATCATCGCATTTGCATTGGAAAATGAGTTGCGGTCGCATGAGTGTAGCATGATCGCATAGCTTGAACACATTCTCGGGAAACGCTAGCTAAAGACCTTCTCAACCCATTCCTCCGCATACTTAGTGTATTTGTCACATAATTACTCTTTTCTCAAATCCACTGCATACTTTTATACTGTAAACAATAAACCAACCAACTGCCTGATTTATTTGTTACCACAAAGTGATCTAAAAATGACCACTGCATATTGTTTTCCTTAGACCTTGAGTTCGACCTTGAGCTTACCAGGAAACTCAGTAGGATTTATACTTGGATCTTACTGAGAAAACTTGCATGCTCAACGCATTTTCCATCAACACAATCCCTACCATTATTTCATCGCATAAAGTAACGCATCATCGACCTCGACTCTCTATGGATGAGGGCCAATTCTTTTCTAGAGTTGCGATTTTCTCCCCTTCCTCTTCCCTCAGTGTTCAAGGTTGAGGGAGGGTTCTAAATAAGCTAATCATTCTCTTATCAGTTTGTATCCTTTTCAGAGTTGCCTCTCTGAATGTTTCTAATTTCTTTCTGGATCTTCTGAAGCTTCTTCTTTCCATAGGTGCGTCTCGGCCTTAGCTTGGCATTCAACAGATGAAGGCATGCTTTGTTCGTGCGTATCCTTTATTCTCTTTTGACGTTCTCGATGCTGCCATGGTCTATTTT
This sequence comes from Benincasa hispida, assembly GCF_009727055.1. NCBI lineage: Eukaryota > Viridiplantae > Streptophyta > Magnoliopsida > Cucurbitales > Cucurbitaceae > Benincasa > Benincasa hispida. Next base: position 33,523,008 of record NC_052360.1, on the reverse strand, counting down.
TTTTTTAGCTTTCGACTTCACTTCTCCATCATCGGAATCCTTTGTCAAGTGTTTGCCCTATATTGTTGTTCAAGACCTCAACCTTCCTTTCAAGAGTCACGATCTTCCCTTCTTCCTCCGCCTTGAAAGGTCGAGGTCGAGGTCGAGGAAAGTTATGAATAAAGTTGTTGTTATCCACTTGGCTAGCGGTTCTTTAGGGATGCATTTCCTAGTTCGAGTTGCTATTATCTTGTCAAATCATGCCTCTTTCTATTTAAATGGTATGTTTGAGATTTTCTTGCAGGTACCACCCTTCTTCCCCACAGATGGTGTCAACTGTTGATGGAATAATTTGGCCAAGAGAACTCACCTAACTTTCATATGCCTTTAATGGTAAAATTGTATTCAAGAGAAGAAATTACCTACAAGACAATTAAAAAAAAAAAGGATAAAACACCGATGTGGTGCTTGTCATAGACACTACTAATACCGAAAATGTGCAATCTTGCTTTACTTAATTCAAGATTTTTCTAGGATCTTATGTGTTTGTTTGGTTATTTTATAGGCTTCGAGTACCTAAAGGGTAGAACGAGGCGTTAGTGGTGGAATGAAGCTAAAACGGAGCTTAATTGCATCAAATAGGAAAAAGAAAAGGCCAAAATTATGAAATTTCCCTTGTGAAGTGTAACAACTCTGCCTCTTACGCTATACATTATGTTGTAGATCTGAGAGCACCATTTCATGCAGCGTAGCTACACTACGTTGGAGCGAAGCTATGCTCTAGAGATTGACAGACGACTGAACGAGGCACGCACACTAGAGCGTAGCACTCAGCGTTTTAATGCTAAGGCTTATGTTGCGACAACAATAGCCAGCGTTGCGACGCTACCTTATAGCATTTCGACGTGGGCCAGTTTTATAAATACCTCTTTAGTTGCCGCCTAGGTTAAATCACTTGGGATTTCAGCCGACTTCAACCACAATTTTTCTTAATTTTCTACCTCTTCTTGGTCTGTTTATGTTTCAAAACAATTCCTTGGTGTCCATGATGTCAATTATGGGCTAAGGTAACATCTTCTAGCTTAGGTTTTAGGATTACTCCCTATTTAGATGTATTTGTGAGCTTTCGAACTGGGTTATTGTAATTTTCGAATTCGATTCTGTTTTTTTATTTATTATGATTATATTATCATATGCTTGTGGATTTTATAATTGTAGCTTTTGATTAACATTTGATATGTGACATATAATCTTGTATTGATTTCTTTGAAGCAATAGGTTAGGTTAGCTTGCAAATCAAATTAGATGAGTATTATTTTCACCAACTTAGAATTGAACCAAATGAATGTTTAATTAGGCACTTGAAATTTAGATATTTAACCTAACTTTGCTCTAGATCTTAATGCAATTAGAGCAACTTGAATTTACATGTTTCTCATCTATGAAGCACAGACACAGATACGGCCACACGATATGGATACGATCGGATACGGCGATTCATCAATTTCTAAAAAACTAAGATACAGATACGTCTAAGGATTGTCTCTTATACACATCTAGATGTGTATAAGAGACAGCTGATACGTTGAAGATACATTTTCTTTTTCTTTAAAGAAAATCTAGAATATAGATAAATTTAGCATAAAAGTTAATAACAATAGCACAAAATAGAATACAAACACTGAAATACTATACAAAAAAAAATCTAAGATTTTGAAGTACAATAGTTAATAAAATGCAATAGAAAAGTGACTCATATTGCAAAGAAGAAGAAGATTAGAGAGAGAAATATGAAGATAAATGAAGAACTTATTGTTGAAGATATCCAAATGGTTTATATTTTGGTGGACTTTGTGGGGACTCAAATGTATAATGGAGATTAGATGATTCTAGTCTAGGGTTTGGATCGTTATTTATTTTTTTTTCTTTTAGTTTTGGACTCGAATAGTGAGCTTTTTAAATAGGTTGCCTAATTTTGGATTGGAGATATTAAATGAGTTACTTGTCTTTTTTCTTTACAAAAAAAGTACGCATAGAAATAGATACGTTAAATCGCGTGTCAGATACGTATCTAGAAAGTATCTGAAAGTATAAATACGTCAAATCGCGTGTCAGATACGTATCTGAAAAGTATTTAGAAGTATTGGTATCTGATACGTGTCTGATACTGATTCTTTCTGCCACATGAAGTATCTGTACTTCATAGCTTCTCATTGATTTGAATTGGACTAATTAATTAATTAAGACAAGTCAATTGACTTTTCTAGTTAATTTTTTAGGTGAAATCAATTAATCAATTTTGGTAATGAGAATTCAATGATCAAATATTTTGGATAGGGAAAATTTCATACAACCCAAGCTAGGATTTCTCATATTGAATTTAAACCTTTAATTTGTACTATTATTTTATGCTATTTAATTTCCTTGCAACAAAAAAATTTCAACCCCCTTTATTGGTTACCCTCGGGCTATAAAATGTTTGACAGAGAAATTCAAGAGCTCCCTGAGTTCGACCTATGCTACCATTACTACATTAGTTTTGAGTGGATACAGTTAAATTATTTAGTCCAAATTTAGGTGTTGAAATCTGCCCGACCAAATTAATGTCGTTGCTGGGGAGCTAAGTATTTGCTCTTCTAGAGAGTTTTCAGTTCTTTGTTTGTTCTCTTTCTTTGTATGACCCAATCTTCCCAAGATTGAAATTCTTTGTTTCATTTTGCAAAGCTTGGTAGGGAGGAAAGGAAATGAAGGAGATAAACTAGAGAAAGAAGAGCTAGCTAAAGACAAATCCGTACATAAGCCACATTTGAAGAAGAGCATTATGAAAAAAAGATAGAGCAAGAAGAGACAATCATGGTTGTTGTACCAGACCATACATTGAAGGAACTTCCAACCCCTGACCTAAATCAGTATCCCCTCTGCATTACTTATCCTGAGACCACAGATAATTTTGAACACAAAACTGGTCTTATTCACTTACGACTTTCATTTTCTAGATGTGCAGGTGAAGATTCACAGAAGCACCTGAAAGACTACCATATTGTGTGTGATGGTTTGCGTCCCTATGGCATGATAGAGGAGCAACTTAACTTATGAGCCTTTCTATTCTCCTTTAAGAATGACACAAAGGATTGGTTATACTATCTGGATCTAGAAGCATCACCACCTGAGTTAAAATGAAGAAGCAGTTCCTAGAAAAATTCTTCTCAGCATCCTGTGCCACAAGGATCCGAAAAGTGATATACAACATTTTGCAAGGGCATGGAGAGACTTTATACAAGTACTGGGAGAGGTTCAAGCACCCCTGCACTGGCTTCCCCAATCATCAGATCCTTGACTATCTCCTCATCCATTACTTTTATGAGGGCTTATTGCAGCAAGATAAAAGCAACATCGATGTTGTTGCAAGAGGTGCATTAGTCAACAAAACTCCCTCCAAAGATATGGAGCTGATTTCCACCATGGCTCCAAATAACTAGCAGTTCAGGATGCGAGATCGAATAACCCAATCATCTACATCTTCATAAGAGGTAAGTGAACTTAGAGCTGAAATTACCGCATTATCTACTTTTGTGAAACAAGTTTTTTTCTGCAAAGGCACAATCCCAGGAGCCTATAACTGAGGTGAATTATGCTGGAAATCAACAAGGTGGTCAAACATATAATTACAACTGTTGGGAAAGTTCAGGAAACTAGGACCAAACTAGCTCAGAGGTTCCTCTTAAGGACGTAGTCAAAAGATTAGTTGATACCACTTCTCAACTCATGGATAACCAGGAGACCACTCTTTCCCACATGCATAGTATGACCAATCAACTTTTTCCTAGCTGGCCAGCATAGTCAGTAGGCTAGATACTCAGTATGGGAAACTCCCTTCCCAGACAGTGTCTGAGATTCATAATGTCAGTGTCATTTCTATTGTGAGTTGCATTGAGAGCTCCCGGATGTCTGTTGTTGAGCCCACTGTTAAACCAATTGAGGTGGTGAACGTAGAAAATGCTGAAGAGAAGATGACTAGTTCACCTAGAAGACATAGGGTAAGATTTGATCCACCTTTAAATTTAAAAGCTAATATCCTCATACTTCTTTTCCTAGAAGATTGACTGTTGATCAGGGAGGATCACTCAAGGAGGAGGTGAAATCGGTCAAGTCTTCTAGTGCTAAGAGCCCTATTGGAAAGGGCAAAAAAATTTTGGGTTGAGGTTCCTAAAGAGGAAAAGGTCAAGCAAGAGGTAGCTCTTTCAGGTAATTTACCTGTTAAGCAAGAAGACCTAGGTACGTTTTATGTGCCCTGTCTGATAAGTATTAGAAAATTTGAGCATGCTATGTTAGATCTAGGGGCAGTTGTAAATGTCAACTCTACTCCCTTTGATTTATCGATTTTATTGGGGAGACCCTTTCTTAAAATAATTAAGGTTGTGATTAATGTCGACAAATGGTCCCTACAAATTGAACAGAAAGGTAAAATAATATATATATATATATATATATATTAATGATTGACACCCCTACCACCACTAATCCTATTTGTTCAAGTACTAATGTTTTTCAGGTTAATGGTCAACCTCCTAGGTTGGGGTGGGAGATGGTGACCCGAAGGTCTTTGATGAATATGGATGATGAAGCCGAGTCGGGTTGAGCATAACGACCTGAAAAAATTGTGCTACCTGAAGGTAGCCATGATTTACTTTTTATTTGCTTTCCCAGTATAGATTTCCTTTCTATTATTTTTATTTTTGTTTTAGTTTTATTCTTTTCGTTTTTCTTGATCTCTAGATTTGTGTTGAACTTGAGAAGATGGAGAGAATCCATTTTTTATGAGCCACCATCATCCAGTGTGCCTTTATTTTAGGGAAGATTTTTGTTTTCCTTTATTTTGTCCCTTATTTTTGTTTTCTTATCACACTGGGGACAATATTAGATTTTAAATTAGGGATGGGGATGTCTGTGTTCTAGTTGGAGCCCTTGAGCATTTGAGCTCGGGCTATTTTTGTGCTTTGTATGCATGTTTGCTCATTTTTTTGTTGGTTCGTTATGATGACTAGTCTATGAAACACTTCCTTGTGATTTTTCGAGTATAACACGATGTTTGAAATGAGTAATCTTGATTTTTAGCTTTTTTTTAAAAAAAAAAATTATTATCTTTCATGCGCACTTAAGTTCTTTGTTGGACTATATTAGGTCTTGCATGCTTAGAAATTATATTACTTAGCTTGTATTTTTGTTCTCACTCTGATAGGCCCCACTGACTAGAAAGTGTTTTGTATGATTGGTTGTAATGTAATACTGAGGAGTCAAAATGATATATATGCCTACTTTAAAAAAATAATCAGCCGATATATTTCCACTGGAAAGCAAATATCAAGAAAAAAAATCAAAAGAGAGAAAAAAAAATGAACTTGTAATGTTATGCATGACTACAGGTAGAAAGAGCTCAAGGACGATCAAGAATTAAGTTGAGGGTATTTGATAGCATCGAAAATATACTATCTTGTTCTACATAATTTAGGATTGTTCTAGGATTTTATGTGTTTATTTGGCTATTTTATAGGATCGAGCATATAAAGGGTAGAATGAGGCATTAGTGATGGAATAGAGCTAAAACAGACCAAAACGAAGCTTAATTGCATCAACCGCAAAAGAGGAGGCTAAAATTACGAAATGGCCCCTATGGAGCGTAGCAACCTTGCCCCTTACACTGTACATTACGCTGAAGCTTACATTGCGGCAACAAAAGCTAGTGCCACAATGCTGCCTCGGAGCGTTGTAGTGTTTGGTTAGTTTTATAAATACCTCTTTAGTCGCCTAGGTTAAATCATCGTGAGGAATTCGCGGCACTAGCTTTTGTTGGGACGGGGATTCCTCGTGAGGAATTCGCAGGGATCGAATTCCCCACGGGGAATTTTTTTTCGTTACTTTTTTTTTTGTAAAAGATCAATTAATTTAAATCACTAATGTGAGTAAATTTTAATTAAATAATTAACTTTATCACTAAATTGTTTACCGTGGTTAGTTTTACATGATAATTTAAATTTAAAGATAAATTACTCAAATTTTGGTTTGAAAAAGTTGATTAATTTTTTTAGTAGAAAGAAATAAATATAAATCAAATTATTCACATATATAATCTAAATTTAAATATTCAATTTAAACATATTCATTATCTTTCCCAATAAATAATCAAATTTAAAATTTAAATGTAATATTTATATAATAATAATAATAATTTAACATTAGAAAACTATACTAAATAAATATGTAGAAGCTAATTGGGATGGGGGCGAGAGCGGCGGTGGAGGCGAGGTGGGGGCAGGGAGGGGGAATGCATTCCCCATCCCCATCTTCGTTTAGCTCAGAGGGATTTTTTCCAGCACTCCTTCCCTTATTCCCCGCCCCGTTCAGGGCAAGCACTCGTCCCCGAGGGAAAATTGGACATCTCTAAACCCAAGCTAGGTTTTCTCATTGAATTTAAATCTTTATTGTACTTTAATTTTATACTATTTAATTTCCTTGCAACAAAACAATTTCAATCCCCCTCCCCATCAACTACCCCCGTTCTATAAATTGTTTGAGTGAGAAATTTAAGGGCTCCCTGAGTTCGACCCATGCTACCCCTACTATATTGGTTTTGAGTGGATTCGGTTAAATTATTTGGTTCGGATTTAGGCAACGAAATCCGCCCGATCAGGCACTCCAATGCTTAAGTTAGTACTTTGCACAAATGTCAGGGCAAGTAGTTTTAAAGAGAAGATGAGCTTATCTTTCATTGGCTGCCATTCTCTATTTATAGTTGAGTCCTAGAGGTCTTCCTACCCTAATTGGAGAAGGAAATTTATTTCCTTTTCCTACTTTGAAACCGGAGACGCAGAGCCTAGGATCAGTGTCACTGAGGATGGTCCAACGAAGAGGACCGATTCGAATTGACCTCACTATAAGGAATTTCATGGCCTCGACCTCGGCCTCTAAGGCAGAGGCCGACCTTGGGCTCTTGAGGCCCACATTGGTTTGCCAAGATCAAGGCAGGTCAAGTTGGCTCTTTTAGGCCCAACGTATCTTCCCTTAATTTATTAGAACTCTCCTTAGCCAGTCTCAGGTTCGTTTCCTGGGCTAGGTAACTATCTTGGTTTGATCTTAATTTTTTATTTAATTGCTGGTTCAAAGTTACCTATAACAATCACAAACTTATTTAATATATGAGAAGATCAATATAATTTGTACTTGAAAATTTTTTGTTCTTTTTTTAAGAAATTTGTAATCCATTTTGCGACTTTATGTGAAACTTTGTCATTTTAAAATCATTTGATTATAAATATATAATTACTAGAAAATGAAAAATGTGTAATAAATTTAATTTAGCAGAGGAAAAACTTATGATATTTTTTAAAATGGTAAGGGAAGGTTGATAGATATAAGAGCCGATAACAAACTAATTATACCTCAACTAGAAACAGTACACTCAATGTATAATATTCAAACTCAAACGAAAGTCAGATGGTATAAGCTTAGATATGGAAATAATAAAAGACTAAAAAAAAAACTTTGAAAACTTTGGAGATTCAAAACATAGTTGAGGCACGATTTTGATAAGCACTGTCCTAAAGACAATTATTCACTCTACACAAGCGGTAAGTAAACTACAACGATCATCTCAACAGGATATTACGACTAACTCCAGTAGAACTGCATTCTTGAACTATTAGGATTTAGCAGAACTCTTGGATACTTGCTCTTAAAACTTAAGGTTAAAAAGAAAGAAAGAAAGAAAGACATGAGAGAATTGTTCAATTTTGCATGAGATGCAATAAATGAAGAACCAAGTTGCTATTTATTGGCTAGCAACTTAGTAACTCTCTAAAATACAAAATAAAATAAAATATATACAAATTGAAACATTTGTCAAATTTAACTCAATTTAATTGTTAGTTGACCAAAATCAAACATAACTCAGCCAAATTGAAGAAACTACAAAGTTAACTTTTATACATATTAAATTTGTACAAGAAACATCATCTTAATTTGATGGTTTCAATCCAATTTTAAATTTCTGACCATGAATTTAATCTACACTATTAAATCCATTTTTATGAAGTTTTAGTGTTCTATCAAGTTGAAAATTCGAATTTCTATCTATAAGATTAACTATTTTTTTTAAAAAAAAAAAGAATCAGGATCCATTAGAATTAGAAACTTATTAGACGCATTGAAAGTTTTTTATAATTAGACCATTTTAAAAGTTTAAAACATATTCAAACACACCCGCTTGCGTCTGTTTTGATACTATCATAAAGTAGATGACTTTTGTTAATAAGCAAAAATAAATGAATTTTAATATGGAAATTAAGATGCTATGTATTAATTAAATTAGATTAGGTTCTAAGTTTCATCATTAGCTTCTAATATACGTTGTCAAGTTTGCATTACTTTTAGGAGGCTACATGTAGCCAAGACAAATAGAACATATGATTTTTCGTTGATGATTTATTATATATCTTTACGTTTTTGCTGCAAAATAATTGTGTTTTTATAAAGGAAAATTTTCACAAATAAAAAAATTTTCAAAGTAGAAATAATAATAATAAAAAAAACACTGTTGCCTATCAGTGTCTATCAATGATAGACTTCTATAAGTTTCTATCACCGATAGATACTACTTCTATTAACCTCTATTAATAGTTACGTCTAACCACCGAAAATTTTGAAGTTAAGTATTAAAGAATAATAAAAAAGAAGGAAAATCAAAACGATCGATACCATCCGAATTTTATACTTTATATGAAATCTGGTAAATAAAGATTTTGACGTATTATTCGGCCAACTTTAAACCAATTACTTATTATTATATTTTCTTTTAAAAGGTAATTCGATGCCTTCTGGTTCAAAAAAAAAAAAAAAAGCCACAGTAGTCATGAGTTTTATATATATATATATATATACCATATTATAATTTATTTTGAATTCTTATCATATTAAGTTTGATATTTTAATCATTATACAATGCTTTAATTGTGTCAATTTGTGTTATGATTTAAATTTCATCAAAGTTTAATAAACTAAATTATGTATTTGTTTTATTACGATAACTATTTAAAGTATGTTTATCTTTGTAATTTAAATTACACAATTTAGAATGTATGAAAATTTGCTATAAAACTATTTGCAATATTAATTATTGTTTGCAAATTGTGTAATGTAAATTCAGGATTATGTTATTATGATATCTCACATGAATAATTTGTTAATCACAAAAATAGTCAAATTAGTAAGTTCTATATACATATAGAATGAAAGTTAATTTGTGAAAACAAAGAAATTTTAGAGATTGACGAAAAATCTTTTTTCTTTTTCTTTTTTTTTTTTTTTTAAAAAAAGATAAAATTAATCCAAAGATAATTACACTATCAATTATTTAGAGTTTTCGAAAATCATAATAATATCATTATTATTTTGAATTCATATTTCTTGTATTAAAGTTATGCAAGATTTAATTATGTACTTTAATTGCTCCATTAATGTTTTTCTTTTTTTAATCTTTTACGATATGGGTTATTCTATTGAGTCTACTACATAATAAAGTTTTAGACATTTACATTCCACTAAGTTTGGTAAAGTAAATTATGTATTAGTTATGTATTAAGCTTATACCATGAGAATGATATAAAGTATGATTAAAGTATCTATTTATCTTGTGACAAATTATCTGTGATTATTTTATCATGGCATCTTATTATGAATAATTTGTAGTCACCAAAGTAACTAAATTATTAAGTCTTATAGATATCAATTTCAAGTTAATTTAATTACTTTATGTGATGCTAATGAAAAAGATGATATTATGAAATACTAAATATATTATCATGAGTATATTGATTTTCATTATTATCAAAACATTCTAAATCACCCAAATTAGTTGTATTATAAAATCTTATTGGAGTTAATTGAGGTGTTTGGTTAGATGTTTTTAGTATATCCAAATATAACTAATGTATCTAATTTGAGCATTTTAATTATCAATTATGTGAAATCAAATTATCAATTATGTATGAATGTTGTATATTGTAGTATCTTCTAAAGAAGAACTTCAATATATGCTTTAATGATTATTTAATGTTATTTGAATCTACATTGTATATTTCAATTTACTTCTCAAAGCAAAAATGCATAAGCATATCTATTTTATCTTTGCAAGTATCTGCTTCTGTTTCTCTTCATTTGCAAGCTATGTCTATAATCAAGTTTAATGGACTCAATTTCTCTAACTAATGCGAACAAATTTGATTTCACCTTTATGTTTTTGGATCTTGATTTGACACTCTTAAGTGAGAAACCTGCTACATTTACAAATGTTAGCAGCTTTGAGGATAGATATTTCTATAAAGTTCAGGAAAGATCAAATAGATCGAGCTCAATGTTTATGCGAATGTCTATGGGACAAAATTGAAAATGCTAATCAATTTATGAAATTAGTAGAAAATTGTTCTCAGTCTGAGTCAGATGGTAAATCACTTGCTAGAACACTAATGAGTATCTTAACAACCATTAAGTTTGATGGTTCTCATATTATGTATGAGTATATCCAAAGAAAAAATTGAAAGATAAGTAAAGAATGAAATCCTTCCATATTTGAATTTTATTGATCTTGAAACTTGTGTGGTTTGTGTTTTGGGAAAACAAACAAAATACACAGTTAACAAAGTAGCCACAAGAAGCTTACAACTCTTTGAAATTCTACACACTGTTATTTGTGGACCTTTTAATGTTCCATCTTTTGGTAGAGAAAAGTATTTCATTACCTTTATTGATAATTTTTCACATTATAGTTATATCTACTTGTTGCATGAAAAATCTCAAGCGATAGATGCTTTGAATGTATTTATCAATGAAGTTGAAAGACAATTAGATAAAAAGGTGAAAATTGCAAGGTTTGAAAGAGTTGGTGAATATCATGGAAAATATGATGAGAATGGACATTGTCCTTGTCTATTTGCTAAGTTAAAGTTATGATATATGTGCTCAATACACAATGTTAGGAACACCACAATAAAATGGTGTTGCAGAAAGGTGTAATCGTATATTAATGAACATGGCCAGGAATATGTTAATGAATTCATCTTTATTCATATCCTTGTGGATGTATACTTTAAGAACTGCTCAATACTTACTAAACAGGATTTCTAGTAAGTTAATTGCAAAGATACCTTTTGAACTGTGGACAGGAAGAAAGTTTAGTTTAAGGCACTACATGTTTGGGTTTGCCAAGCGGAAGTAAGAATTTATAATCCGCATGAAAATAAAATGAATTCAAGAACAACCAGCAGTTTCTTCATTGGTTATCCAAAAAAATCAAAGGGTATAGATTTTATTGTCCAAACTATAGTATGAGAATAGTTGAATCTGGAAATGCATGGTTCATTGAAGATGACGAAATTAGTGGGAGTTTGGAATCATGTGAAGTAGAAATTTAATAAGTCGAGGTGAAAATTCCTTCATTTATAACTTCTTAAGTTTTTTATCCTATAGTTGTTGACTCTGTTAAGGAACAAATTATTGAACAAAACTTAATGATATTATAAATAATATACCTAAAATAGAGGAACCTCAAGAAATAGAATTAAGAAGACCTATTAGACAACGAAGATCAGCTATTTCTGATGGTTACGTGGTTCATTTGCATGAGCCATAATTTGACTTAGGTATTAATAATGATCCAGATTTGTTTTACAAGTCATTGAAAGTGATAATTTTGCCAAATGGTTAGTTGTCACGAAAGAAGCGTTAAAATCAATGGATTACAACGATGTTTGGAATCTTGTGGAATTACCTAAAGGAAGTAGAAGATTTGGATATAAATGGGTTTTTAAGACCAAACTTGACTTAAATGACAATATTGAACGATATAAAACTAGATTCATTGCAAAAGGTTATACTCATAAGATGACATTGACTATAAGGAGACTTTTTCTTTAGTCTCTAAAAAAATTCATTAAGAATTATGATGGATATAGTTGCTCAATATGAATTAGAGCATCATCAAATGGATGTGAAAACTACTTTTGTAAATAAGAATTTAGAAGAAGTGTTCATGGATCAACCAGAAAGTTTTGTGGTTAAAAGAAAGGAACATATAGCGTGTAAGCTAAAGAGGTCACTATACGGACTTAAAGAAGCTTCCCAACAATGGTATCTTAAGTTTAATGATGCTATCACATCTAATGAATTTAAAGAAGACGTCGTTGATCGATGTATGTATCTAAAGATCAATGGGAATAACTTTATAATTCTTGTTCCGTATGTTGATGACATCTTTCTGACTACTAATGACTTTAGTTTATGTCAATCAAAGAATTTCTCTTAAAACTTCGAAATGAAAGATATGGGAAAGACATCCTATATGATTGAAATTGAAATATTCAGTGATAGTGATTAAGCACATGGATTCTAATGACTCTCAAAAAGCATATATTAGTAAGGCTGTAGAGAGATTTAAGATGGATAAATACTCTTCAAATGTAGTTCCAATTTAGAAGGGAGATAAGTTTAGCAAATGGAAACCATTCTTTATGTTTCTATTATCAGAAGCTTAATGTATGCACAAACTTGTACCAGATTAGACATCATTTTTGCTGTCTATGCCAGTCAGGTATCAAAATAATCCAAGAATGGAGCTTTGTAAAGTTGCAAAGAAAGTGTTAAGGTATTTGCAAGAAATGAAGGAATATATGCATACTTACCAAAGATCTTATCATCTTGAGGTGATTGGATATTCACATTCAAATTTTGCCAGATATGTGGATACATGAAAATCCACATTTTGGCTATTTGTTCTTATTATGTGGAGGACAATTTCATGGAAGAGTGCAAAACAGTTTATCATCGCTACATCTACTATGAAAGTTGAATTTGTAGCATGCTTTGAGGTTATAGTTAATGGTTTATGGCTGATAACTTTTATTCTAGGACTTGGAATTGTCAAGTTGCCAAGCCATTGAAAATTTATTGTGATAGTTTTGCAAAAATCTTCTTTTAAAAAATGACCAGTATTCAAAAGGTGATAAACAAAAGGTGTCAATTGAACAGTTAGCACTAACTTTATGATTCCATATCAATTAACAAAAGGATTGCCATGAAAGAATTCAATGAATATGTCAAACATATAAACATTAGTGGATACCACTATTGATATTATGATTATGTTGTTTGATACTCTGAGCTTATTTATTCATTGTTTCTGATTTTCTCTTACGATCTTGTTTCTTATGATCGGTATATACATAAGTGAATTATGTAAATCAAATAGGACATTGTCTTTGATAAAGACACTTATTGTTGGACCATTATTGATTATCTTTATTATAGATCATGTTAGATGAAGAATTATTTCTATGATACATGGAAAGGAGTATGTCAATGCAAGGATGTATGACTGTCATGATCCTTTAATAGTTTCTTTAACTTACATTGTTATCAAATAGGCCAACCTGTGAAGACTCGTCCCTTGATTTGCATAGGTGAGAGTCGCTTGAGTAGTCGATTCAATATACCTACCATTTTGGGGGCTTAACTAAATAGGGAGGTATGAGTGTAATTTCGCAAGATAGAATTCACTCCTCCCCAAGTAAGAAAAATAGACGAGTAGTTTCTTTAAGTGTGTTGACTTTGAGACTTGAACAATAGGGACACACTCTCTCATTAGCTTGAAAGAGACTTGGTTTATGGTTGGATGGACCATAAACAAATTGTTCATTAGAGGATCAATGGTACTTAGAAAGAGGTCATTATAGGGGTAAAATGGTCATTTGACTCAATTATAATTACAAACAACTTGTGAATGATTGACTTGCTTATAATGATTATATCCATGGACGAAACTTGCCTATAGTTAATTAATGAAGATTGATTAATTAAAAAGTTTGGTCAATTAATTTTGCATCACTGGAGCTTATAATCTTTAGGTCCATAAGGTCTCCTGTTGAGAATTTATATTAGATATAAATAAATGTGGAGATTAAATTATATCTAAAATTCTCACTTCACAGGTTAGAGCCAAAAAAAGGTTAACATCATAAAATAACAACTAATAAAGAGAAGAAAAAGAGAACAACGCCAAAAAATATACTAGTTCGCTCTAAACTCAGAACTACGTCCAATCTTCTATACTGTAAGTTCTAATATGATGGAAATTGCAAATAGCCCTCAAATTTATGCTACAAATCTCTCTCAAATAGCCCAATATGAACTATTTGATTTCCAGTACTACAACCCGATTCATGAGATTAACAATAAGAGAAATTCCCAAAACCCAAAAGAAAAAAAATACTTTTTTATTTTTATTTTCCTCACTACCAACATGAAATTTCTTCTAGAAAATAATTCATCAAGTCACTTGCCGACTTTCTTTTTTCTAATTTTTAAATTTTTTTGCCATTTACTCTTCAAAATTGTCGTCTACTCTATTAATGTTCCAAAATAAATACACACACACACACACATAGCATGTATGTGTGTTTGTATTTCCATCATGTGTGTGCTTCCATGTGATGGAGTTGACATTTAACATGCGGAAGCAATTAAGGATCTAAGCACTCTAACTACAACAATTTTAGTCAATCGACATGCACGTTCATAGTTTTCAGTATATTAGGGTTTCAAATGAATACTTTTGATGATTCATCCGAATTGCTTGAATACACAACAATTTTCTTCTTCAATCTCTGCAGTAGACCATCACAAGAGAAAATTTGATTATATATGATATAATTAAATTATTTAAATTATATGTGATATAATTGATATAATGTATGTGATGCATTATTATTTGATTGGAGGAATTAATAAAAATATGATTTATATTAAATTTCATAAAAGAGAAAAAGAACGATGGTTTATATGTTACATATGATACAATATTAAAACTATAGGTTATAAATATAATATGATAAGTTAGTTATTATATTTATTTATAATTTATTAATTATGAGATAATTAATTTTCTTTTTCTCCAATAACCAACCTTAGTGGGTGGTTTTAGATGGCTTATGGAAACTGTGGATAAAATAAAAAATAGTTTCAAATTCATAACACGCATTCCACGCTCCACGAAACAAGTAATCATATTACTTTTGAGAGACTAAACAATAAGTCATCGAGTTTACTATACGATAGTTACTTGTTTTTCTACACGATCGAGTATCAAGTCTATACGATAGTCTTCTTCTTCTATACGATAGGTTCATTGCATACTCAGTTGTCTACTCGATCATTTACTTCCTCCTTCCCTCTATCCAAAATTATACAAAGCCCACAATTCCTGGATTCTCACAACGAGAATACCAAGGTAACCTTGTGGTGGTGTCGAGTTCTATATGAGGATCGAGGATTGAGTTGTACTCGCTAGTGATCGAGGATTTTCCAGTTGCTCGTTGTGTTCGTGTTTGTTTGTTGAGTTGCTGAACGATCAAGGGAAATACGTGAAGAAAGAGTTCTTTAAGGGTATTGTTTACTCGATCCCTTGTATGTTTGTTAAGAAGCATATTGTAATTTATCTTTATGCATAATCATTTATGTTTGATTGTAAATGTTTATGTTCTTTCACAATGAAGTTTGGAACAATCTGCTTTCGTTTACAGGTTTTCTAGTTTTAGAGTTCCTTCAATTGGTATCAGAGCCAGGTTGTTCTGATATTCCAAATTCTATTGTTGTATGACTTTCATTTACAGTCTTAGTGGATTTTATGAATTCTACAATGTATTTAATTGTTAAATGTGATTGTGGATGTTGTTAATCGATAATTTCGGGATAATTGCCTCTGTTTAAAGCTTTCTTTAAGTTTACAAGAGTTAATTTGTAAGGCCCCCTGCATTTTTGGGCATAATTAACAAGCTATCGAGTTTGTATTCAAGTTTTTTGTTGTTGAGTCATTCGTGATGAAGCTTCAGACGCATGGAAATGTTGTTCGCTTCGAGGAAGAAGACTAATCGTTGGTCGTATCGTGTAGCCCAAGCTAAATGATCATTTACATTTGGTTATGTGATCGTATAGAAAAGTTCTACTCGATTGTGTAGTATTTGCTAAATGATCGCATAGCTAATGCTACGAGATCGAGTAAAGAGTTTACTCGATCGTGTTGCGTTGACTACTTGATCGCGTAGACGCTCGGGGTAAATGATCACTGAGTATATGATACTCGATGCATGACATGTACGCGCGCTAAACGATCGAGTAGGCCAGCATGCTTATCGCATAGTCACTGGCTACACTATCATTCGATATACGATACTTGACGCTTGCTCCTCGATCGTTTAGGCGATCATGCTCATCGCATTGTCATTGCCTACTCGATCGCATAGCATGCTTTACTCGATGTGCGTTGCACGATCACGTGGCCATCATGCTATCGCATTGTCTAAAGGCACGCGATCCACGCTTCACGATCGTTTATACTCGCTAAGCATTACTCGACGAATTGAAGGAGTTGCTACACGATCAAGTGACAAGGCTTTGCCTAGGTGATTCAAGACCCAGTTCACCTTTTTGAACCGATTGACTCAATTATTTGGTAATAGATAGCTTTATTTTTTCGGTTTTGAGGCTATTATCCCGGTCCATCAATTTTTAATGAATGTACATGTGATATATGTTTAATTATATGTCATAATGTATGTCATATAGTTTTAAAACCCACTATAGGTTATGCATTTATTCATTCATCATCTTTGTATTATTAGTGTTATAATATAGTAGTTTGCATGATTCAATTACGTTAAAGCACGTTCATGCATCATATAGTATAAGAGTTATAATATATGCATGCATTAAGTATATCCATGCATCATCTTTATATTATAAGTGTTATACTATAAGGGTGTATGTTAGCATGTATGCTTAGTTCATTACAAGTTATGTAACAGCTATATATAGTAATGAATGAACATTGCATGAAGCATGACACTTATGTTTATTTATAAACATTATAAATGCTTTGTGAATGTCTAGCTAAGCATTGTGGTTTCTTTTGATTGTTTCATTCTTTATAAGTGTTAAATTTAATGAAATTAGAATTAAAATCAATAAGAAAGACATGCATGCAAACTTAGGCTTTAATCATGTTTTAAAAAAGTTTTAAAATTTGATTGAGATAGATCTAAGATCATGATTCTAATGAGATTAGAAACCTAAGTTTAATCTTTCAATTCAGTTTAATAGGATTAAGTTGACTAGTAAAAGATTAAATATGTACCAGATCTATCTATAAGGGACCTTTTGTCTAAGGTTGGTTCTGGCTAGGCTGGGGTACTTATGTCGATGGAAACGTCGCACCCCTACCTAGAAAACTACCTGGAAAGGTGAATTAGATAGATTTGTTACATGCATGCAAATTTGATGAAAGTCTGTTAAAATGTTTAATAAGATTTGAATCAAACTTGTTTAATCATAAAAAAATAAGTGTTGTCTTTTAGCAAATTAAACTTCCACTTATTTAAAATCGGTAGCCGGATTGACTAAATTAATGAATCCCTAGGTAGAACATTCAGTGGGAGGTAATTGGGGTATATGATACTTCACTTTACCTCTACACATTTCTCCCTAAAAGTTCACACTGTGAGATCTATCCTCGGCCTCGAGGCACCCTGGGAGTGTCCCCCTATAGGATAGCATTTGGGTAGGTCAATACCAAGGTGAATGGAGAAAATGTTCATAGTAAGTGGGAGTGGGATGTGTGACAACATATCCCATGGTTTCTCTCATTAGGTTGGATAAAGTTTTCGTGCATTGCCTCGAGGTACCATGGGAGTGTCCCCCTAAAGGATGGTTGTATTTGCACAAATCTTTATCTGATCTCTAGAAATGGATAGGGTTGCTTTAGTCTCTTTTCCTAATCTTCTTTTTCCCTATGGTGGGCGCATTAGGGCAGGACTTTAAAGCCTAGAATGAGGGGTTACACTTACATGGAATTGTTAAGGATGTTAACAAATTATGGACGAACAATGGTGACTGTTGGATTCAGTTACAAGGAGTTTTTTCTGTCTAATGGTTGAAATTGTCTCATTTCAGTGAAGGGGCACTTGATCACCCCAACGGTGACTTTTGTCCTACCTCACTGGGGCATCATTGCAAAATAGATGTCACTTAGGATAAAATAGAACTATTTTGCTAAAAATTAATTGGTGTCAAAAGTGGTAATGCAAGTAGACTCATTAAGTTTATTCTTTTATTGGCAACTTTATTAAAATGGTTACTGTTACACTTGGTTTATTAGCCGCCGATAAATTGACTAGTGAAAACTAAGCTAGTTGGATAAACACCATAAATACGATAGTTAACATCAATGACCTTAGGTTCATCCTTATGGAGGAGTGTCTTCCTATTCCACCTTCTAACGTCGCTCGAAATGTTCGAGAGGCGTATGAGAAATGGACACGGGTGAACGAGAAGGCCTTAGCGTACATCTTGGCCAACCTTAACGATGTTTTAGCCAAAAAGCATGAGCTCATGATCATTGCACGCGAGATCATGGAGTCCCTGAAGGGAATGTTCGGACAACCATCCGCGTAACTCAAGCACGACACTCTTAAGTTCATCTTCAACTTCAATATGAAGGAGGGTACATCTGTTCGTGAACATGTTCTGAACATGATGGTCCACTTTAATGTGGTGGAGATTAATAGGTTGAGAATTGATGAGGCCAGCCAGGTTAACATTATTTTGGAGTCGTTACCAGAAAGTTTCCTTCACTTTGTAAGCAACGCTGTTTTGAATGGGGTTGAATACAACCTTACAACTCTACTCAACGAGTTGCAGACTTTCCAATCCTTGCTGAAAAGTAAGGAGAAGAAGGTTGGTAAGGCAAATGTTGCTTCATCATCCAGAAAGTTCCATAAAGGTTCGACCTCAGGAACTAAGTCTGCACCTTCTTCTTCTGGCACTAGCAAGTGGAAGAAGAAGAACGGTAGTAAAGGGAAGGGGAAGGCACCTACTAACCCACAACTTGTTGCTTCGTGGGGTAGGCGACCAATGTTGGTTGACAAAGGAAAGTGTTTCCACTGCAACCTGGATGGGCACTGGACGCGGAATTGTCAACATTATTTGGTTGAGAAGAAGAAAGCCAAACAAGATAAATATGATTTACTGGTTTTGGAGACTTGTTTAGTGGAAAATGATGATTCTGCCTGGACTATATACTCTAGGGCCACTAACCATGTTTGTTCTTCATTTTAGGGAATTAGTTTTTCGTGGCAACTTGAGGCTGGTGAGATGACGATGCGAGGTTGAACCGGGCACGTCGTCTCAGCTGTGGCAATGGGAGGTCTCCAATTGACTTTACATAATAGGTTTATCATTCTGAATGATGTGTATGTAGTTCTCGAGTTAAAGATGAACTTAATTTCTGTAAAGTTTCTGTAAAGTCATTGCTTGAATGTAAATACACATTAAATTTTCTAGTAAATAAAGTGTTTATTTTGAAAGATGGTGTTGATATATGTTCATCTTAACTGGAAAACAATTTGTATGTGCTAAGGCCATTAGCAAAAATTCCCTCCATAACATAGAGATGTTTAAAACTGTCG
This sequence comes from Benincasa hispida, assembly GCF_009727055.1. NCBI lineage: Eukaryota > Viridiplantae > Streptophyta > Magnoliopsida > Cucurbitales > Cucurbitaceae > Benincasa > Benincasa hispida. The sequence goes on along the minus strand of NC_052360.1, from coordinate 33,503,467 downwards.
TAACTCAAAACAAACGACTTAAAGTTTCTCCCAAAGAAAATGCCTAGCTTTGGGGTTTGGGGCACAATAATCTCAATAGGATTGAAAGGTTGGTGAAGAATGGACTTCTAAACGAATTAGAAGAAAATTCTTTACCTGTGTGCAAGTCATGCCTTGAAGGAAAAATGACTAAAAGACCTTTTACTGGAAAAGATTATAGGGCCAAATAGCCTCTAGAGTTCATGCATTCAGACATTTGTGGTCCGATGAATGTGCGAGCCAGGGAGGTTATGAATACTTTATCACTTTTATTGATGATTATTCAAGGTATAGGTACATTTATTAATGCAACATAAGTCTGGGTTCTTTGAAAAGTTTAAAGAGTTCAAGGCTGAAGTTGAAAATGCATTTAGTAAAACGATTAAAATGCTTTGATCTGATCGAGGTGGAGAGTTTTTGGATTTTTCTTTCCAGAACTATTTGATAGAACATGGAATCGTTTCCCAACTCTCCGAATCTGGTACATCTCAGATGAATGGTGTATTAGAGAGGAGAAATAGAACCCTATTGGACATGGTTTGGTCGATGATGAGTTACGCTTCCTTACCATACTCGTTTTAGGGTTTTGTAGTAGAGACTGCAACATACATCCTGAACTGTGTTCCCTCCAAGAGTGTTGGCAGAACACCTTTGAAGTTGTGGAACGGGAGTAAAGCTAGTTTACGTCACTTTCGCATCTGGGTTTGCCCAGCACACGTGCTTAAGGCTAATTCTAAGAAATTGGAATCATGTTCGAGGTTGTGTCTATTTGTAGACTACCCCAAAGGGACATGTGGGAGTCATTTTTATGATCCTAAGGAAAATAAAGTGTTTGTATTGAAAAACACTACTTTTTTAAGGAGAATCATATCAGGGAGTAGTCCTAGAAGTAAAATCGTGTTGAATGAGCTTTTCAAAGAAACTACTGAAACTTCAACAAAAGTTGTTGAAGAGCCTGCTACCTCAACAAGAGTTGCTGATGGAAGTTCATCTAGTAAGTCCAATCCACCTCAAGAGTTGAGGGAACCTCGACGTAGTGGGAAGGTTGCGAACCCACCTACGTTATATGGGTTTAACCGAAATCCTAGCTATGGTAGCTGATGGCGAGGTTGAGGATCCGTTGTCTTACAAGAAGGCAATGGATGATGTTGACAAAGATGAATGGGTGAAAGCCATAGATCTCGAGATGGAGTCTATGTACTTCAACTCAGTTTGGGATCTTGTAGATTAGCCTAATGAGGTTACACCTATAGATTGTAAATGGATCTACAAGAGGAAACGAGGTGCTGATGGAAAGGTACAAACCTTTAAAGCTAGACTTGTGGCAAAGGGTTATACCCAGGTAGAGGGAGTTGATTATGAGAAGACTTTCTCGCCTGTTTCTATGCTAATGTCTATCCATTGCCTCATATTATGACTATGAAATATGGAAAATGGATGTCAAGACTACTTTTCTGAATGGCAATCTTGAGGAGACCATTTATATGGTGCAGCTCGAGAAATTCATAACCCAAGGTTAAGAGAAAAAGGTTTGCAAGCTGAATCGGTCCATTTATGGACTAAAACAGCCATTTAGATCTTGGAACATAAGGTTTAATACTGCGATCAAATCTTATAGGTTTGACCAAAACATTGATGAACCTTATGTCTACAAGAAAATCATCAATAGTTTAGTAGTTTTCCTAGTGTTGTATGTAGACGATATCCTACTCATTGGAAATGGTGTAGGTTTACTGACTTCAGTTAAGAACTAGCTAGTGACCCAATTCCAAATGAAATATTTGGGAGAGCCTCAGTTTGTTCTTGGGATTCAGATCTTTCAGGATCGAAAGAACAAAATACTAGTACTATCTCAGGCATCGTATATTAACAAAATGTTGATCAAGTACTCGATGTAATATAATACTTTATTCATTAAATGAACACTTTATATATTTATTAATGGTTTGTTTACAAATTTAAACAAACTACGAGATTTAGGACATAAATCCTAACAGGTATGACGTCTCTAAAAGTAATTTTCGAAAATAGGGGAAATTTCCCTTCCATCTTGCCATAATCTCATATTTTTCCTACTTACGCCTCCCCCTCCTTTCATTTTCCCCTGTTGAGTGCAAAATTATATTTAAATAGTCTATTGATTATATTTAAAACGATCCATTGATTATTTTTAAAATGGTCCATTGATTAATTTTAAAACAGTCCGTTGATTAATTTTAAAACGGTCCGTTGATTATATTTAAAACGGTTCGTTGATTATTTTTAAAACGGCCAGTTGATTACTTTTAAAACGATTCTTTTCAACGCTGAAGGCCTATAAAAGGCGAGGCCTTCAGCAGTTCGTTATACACATAATTCATTTTCTAAATTCTCACCTTAATTTCCTCTTCTCCTCCATCTTAGCTTTTGAAAGGGTGTACGTTCCGATCGATAACGGTGCATTTACGATCGGTTTTCATTTGGTTGTTTTATCCTGAGGACGACGTGGCAATTTTTAGACCTGCTTACACACTTGGGCAGAGCCGCGAAATGTCTTAAAGAGAGCGAGCTCCGCGACTCAGTCTATAACGAGTTTCTGTTTTGTAGGTTTTGCTCTTCGCTTGACCGTCGTGCCTTGACGGTTTACAGTTCGTCGTTCTGAGGGCCCTGTCATTTCTAAAAATTTTTAGACGTATCGTCATCATCAACGGCCCTCAGTAGCAACAATGAGATATCTGATCTCAACCATCCATTCTGGTTCGAAGGAGCAAACTTCAAGCGGTGGAAGAAAAGATGTTCTTCCTCACAGTCAAGAAAGTTTCCGAAGCTTGTACCAACGCTAAGCCGATCGTCCCTTTAGAAGAACAAACTGAACAATAGATCAAAGAAGCTGCTGACTAAGAGGAGAAAGACTTTCTATTTAAGAATTTCATTTTAAATTGTTTGACTGATGATCTGTATGACTACTACAGTACAATGAAGATAGTAAAGGAGGTCAGGGATGCCCTGTAAAAGAAGTATGACACTGAGGAGGCCGGTTCGAAGAAATATGTGGTTAGCCGTTATCTCAAGTTCTAGATGTCGGATGAAAATTTCGTGGAGGCCTAATCCCATGAACTTTAGAAGATAGCCCACAAGATAATTACTGAAGGTATGCCTCTAGACGAACAATTCCAAGTTGTTGTTATTATTGATAAACTACCCCCTTTGTGGAAGGACTTTAAGAACACTTTGAGGCATAAGACCAAAGAGTTATCCTTGGAGAGTCTTATAACCTAGCTAAGGATCAAGGAGGAAGCTTGGAAGCAGGACCAGAGGGAGGAAGTGAACACAGTACCTAGGAAACCCACCTTTGCCGTGGTAAAATCTGACCAAAAACCTAAGAGGACAAAGAGGAAAGGTCAAAATCGTGGCTCCAACAACAAAAACCAATAGTAAAAACCGAAGCCCTCTTCAGAAGAAACAGTACAGTTCCTCTGCTTTAATTGTAATAAACCTAGGCACATGGCTAGGAACTATAGGAGCAGGTGTCGTCCTGCTGGTCAGACGAATCTAACAGAAGAACCATTACTCGCCATGGTCATAGAAGTAAATGTGATCGGTGGTTGTGAAGGGTGGTAGATAGACACTGGCGCGACGCACCATGTCTATCACGACCTTACTCTATTTAAAATTTATGTTGAAACTAAGGATAAGAATATTCTGTTGGGAGATCAACACTCAACGAAATTTGCTGGAACCGGCGAGGTGGAACTGAAGTTTACCTCTGGGAAAACCCTCACGTTGAAGGACATTCTGCACACTCCAGAGATACGAAAGAATTTGGTTTCGGGCTATCTCCTCAATTAAGACGGGTTTACTCAAAGTATAGGGGTAGACCTATATACCCTAACCAAAAATAATGTATTTGTAAGGAAAGGGTATGTAACTGAGAGAATGTTCAAATTAAATCTAGACCTTAATAAAATAAAATCTTCTGTGTATATGCTATGTTCTATGAATATTTGGCATGCTAGACTCTGTCATGTGAATAAGAATTTAATTAGTAATATGATTAGGCTTGAAATGATACCTAACTTATCCAAGAATGATTTTGATAAATACGAGTATTGTAGTCAGGCTAAAATTACTAAAACTCCGCATAAATCTATACTTAGGAATTCTGAGCCTCTAGATTTGATTCATTCTGATGTCTGTGAATTTGATGGCATATTGACTAGGAACAGTAAAAGATATTTCATTACTTTTATTGACAACTACTGTGATTTTACTTTTGTATACCTACTGAAAAACAAAAGTGATGCTTTTGATGCCTTCAAACTTTTTGTTTATGAAATAGAGAATCAGTTTAATAGAAAAGTTAAAAGACTTCGTAGTGATAGGGGAACCAAGTATGACTCGGACAGTTTTAGTGAATTCTTTAACTCACATGGAATAATACACGAAAAGACCGCACCTTATTCTCCTGAAATGAACGGAAAAGCCGAAAGAAAAAAATAGAACTTTAGCTGAGCTAGTAGTTGCTATTTTACTTAGTTCAGAAGCCGCGTCTTATTGGTGGGGTGAAATCATCCTTACCGTGTGTTAGTCCTAAATAGAATCTCAAAATCTAAAAATAAAACTTCACTTTACGAAATTCTCGAGAATAAGAAACCAAACTTGTCCTACTTTAGAACATGGGGTTGTCTAGCCTTTGTAAGAATTCCTGACCCAAAAAGGAGAAAGTTGGCTAGTAGAGCTTACGAATGTGTCTTTATAGGTTATGCCTTAAATAGTAAAGCCTATAGATTCTATGATCTAGTGAACCAAGTGATCATTGAGTCAAATGATGCCGACTTCTTTGAAGATAGGTTTCCTTTTAAATCAAGAAATAGTGGGGGCTCAAGTTCAAGTGGTATAACTCTAGTTAGAAATCCTAACACTAGAGAGGAAACTGACCCAAAACCTAGAAGAAGCAAAAGAGCTAGAACCGCGGAAGAAGAAGATACCATCCTAAGCCCATTAATATCAACAGAAGAGCTAAAGGGTTCGTCGCCATTCAGCATAGACGACCAGCTCTCACTCCAGCAAGAAACCAAGACGACCCTCATTGAGGCATTGTTGAAGTCCAACGCATCTAGTGCACCCACCTCTACAGCACGTGTGTATGCCTCATGTTGTACATCCATAGGCTTCTCAGACGAAGATCTGCTGTTGGGATTCAAATTGCATAATAGGCCTTTGGACGTCTCTGGATACATTCAAGAACAGAGAGTGGGTTGAATCCTCATCGACAACGAATTTGTCGTCAAAAAAATGCATAACACGACTATGAAACAGGTGGGCATACTCATGGAAGAGCTATCAAAAAGAAAATTAGTGATTCAGGGTTTCAATCAAGGCAACCAAAGGTCGATAGGCATGATACGCTTAGAGCTCCTCATTGGCGATCTAAAGGCTGGCGCGCTGTTTCATGTGATAGACTTAAAGATCACTTACAGGCTGCTATTGGGGCACCCTTGGATTCATGGGAATGGTGTGATTACATCGACACTGCATCAGTGTTTCAAGTTCTACTAGGATGGGATTAAGAAGGTTGAAGCAGACTCTAATCCGTTTTCTGAGGCTGAATTTCACTTTGCATATGCAAAGTTTTACCTAAAGAGCGAGAATTCTAGTGAAACAATGACAGTAGAGACCTCGCGAACAAAGAAAGAAGGTGGATCCCAGTCAAGGTCGCCAATAGACATGAAGAAAGGGACAGGTAGCAAGGTACAAGCCTCCAACCCAAAAAAGAGTTTGACAGCCCCCAGTGTCGGAAAGATACCCATGGTGAGGGATGAAGAAGCCTCAAAACCTCCGATTCTACGCTGTCCCTTTTTCGAGACGAAAAAATGGCAAGTCACCTTTTATAGAATGCTCAAAAGGTTTGTCGGTTGGTGACATAGAAATTCTAACGGAGAGTTTCATCACACCCCTCATGACGATAACAAAGCAGGAAGTCCATAAGCCGGAGGTGGAACTGACAGAGTTAAAGCTGCCCGAGAGGTGGAGTACAGACGGATTCGATCCTAAGGCTTACAAGCTATTGGCGAAGGCGGGTTATGACTTCACAACTCACACTGAGTCTGTCTCTTATACACATCTAGATGTGTATAAGAGACAGAGCCGGAGGTGGAAGTGACAGAGTTAAAGCTGCCCGAGAGGTGGAGTACAGACGGATTCGATCCTAAGGCTTACAAGCTATTGGCGAAGGCGGGTTATGACTTCACAACTCACACTGAGTTCAAGAGTTTGAAGATTTATGAGCAACCCCGACTCTCGTCAACCCAAAGAAAAGCTTTTGTAAGAGGGACACGCTATACCTACGTTGAAGGCGGGACTCAAATATGAATTGTCAAAGCCAGTCCACATAATCAGAAAGACGAATGGAAAAGTGGCAACAACAATCATATCATTGCAGAAGAAGTCAATGATATAGAGGAAAAGGAGGGCAAAGATAAAAGAGCCTCAGCCTTCGACCGTATTAGATCGTCTGCCGCAGTGCCTTGATCTTCGAGAGATTAAGCATGACAGAAGCAGCGCATAGGATTCTCAGAGCTACTCAATGCTCAACCTTTTAAAGGTTGACGCTACCGAATAAGGGAAAGGAGGAAATCAACTGTCAACCACTAGTGGTGGTGCGACCGTCAGCCTTCGAAAGACTAGGTGCAGTTCCAAAGGAAAACGAAGGAAACCTCCGCACTCACATTTTTTATTGCTTGAAGCACGAGAGGGTTGGAGATCCCCTCGACGATTATGTCCCTAGTAAGACAAAGAAGAAGGGAAAAGTCTGCACTGACACCCCTAAATGACAATAAAAAAGAGGGGGTCGATACCCCGAGCGTCAATTTGGTGACGCCTTGACCTTAAAAACACTGAAGGGCCATCAAGAGAGGCGAGAAGTAATGGAGAAATTCGTGATACCGTCCCCTCACACATGAAGAGAAAGACCTTTGTTACTTTAAACACAAGTGAGGGCTCGCTCAAAATAAAGAGGCGTGACGTCGCTTTCACCAATCCTTATAATGGAAATTTAGAGCATGAGGCAGGTGAAACTTCGTGCCACCACCTCACCATCACCGAAGAATCCGAAGAATGCCTGATCAAGGAGGAAGTGGAGGACGCTCTGCAAGATCTAAAAGACGTTGGTCAATCCACAGTGGATGAGTTAAAAGAGGTGAATCTGGTCACAATAGAGAAGCCACGTCCGACTTTCATCAGTACGTCCCTCTCGAAAAGGGAAGAGGACAAATACATGAGCTTGCTCACCGAGTATAGGGATGTTTTCACTTGGTCATACAAAGAGATACCGGGACTAGATCCGAAGGTAGCAGTCCACCATCTCGCGATCAAACAGGGGTGTCGACCCGTTAAGCAGGCTCAGCAACGCTTTCGGCTAGAACTTATCCCCCAGATTGAGGTTGAAATCAATAAGCTGATTTAAGACAGGTTCATTCGCGAAGTCAAATACCCCACGTGGATAGCCAACATTGTCTCAGTTAGAAAAAAGAATGGACATCTTTGTGTCTGCGTAGACTTTCGCGACCTACACAGCGCATGCCTGAAAAACGATTTTCCATTGCCCACCAAAGAGATCATGGTCGATGCGACAACAGAACATGAGGCCTTATTCTTCATGGACAGATCATCCTAGTATAACTAGATACAAATGGCCCATGCAGACAAAGAAATGACGACATTTCGAACCCCAAAAGGGATATATTGTTATGAGGTGATGCCCTTCGGGTTGAAGAACGCTGGCGCTACTTATCAACATGCCATGCAAAAGGTGTTTGATGATATGTTGCACAAACACGTGGAATGCTATGTGGATGACCTTGTGGTTGAGACCAAACCGTGTTTGATCGCCTGCGAAAGTACTAGTTAAAGATGAACCCTCTCAAATGTGCGTTTGGCGTAACTTTAGGAAAGTTTATGGGCTTCGTTATGAGACATCGAGGGATAGAGATAGATTAATCCAAGATCGATACCATCTAAAAGGTTCCAAGACCAAGGAATCTACATGAGTTGAGAAGTTTGCAAGGACGTCTGGCCTACATCTGGAGGTTTATTTCTATCTTGGCAGGGTGGTGTCAACCTTTTAAGAGACTGATGAAAAAGGGAAAGAAATTCGAATGGGATGAGATCTACTAGAATGATTTCGATAGCATAAAGAGGTACCTGATCAACCCTTCTATCTTAGGAGCCCCAGTAGTGGGCAAGTCATTGATACTATACATCGCAGCACAAGAGAGATCGTTGGGGGCACTGTTAGCACAAGAGGTTAAGTAAGACCCTAAACGAAGCCAAGATCAATTATTCTCCTATTGAAAAGAAGTATCTTGCGCTCTAAGATGTGCCTTGCGCTCTTCTTCGCCATAGAAAAGTTAAGGCACTACATGCAAGCCTTCACAGTCCATTTAATTGTGAAAGCTGATCCCATCAAGTATGTTCTGCCCAGGCCAATCATCTTGGGGCGTTTAGCTAAGTGGGCAATAATGCATCAACAGTATGACATCGTTTATATACCGCAAAGGGCAGTTAAAAGGCAGGCATTGGCCAACTTCTTGACAGATCACCCAATTCCATCAGATTGGAAGTTAAGTGAAGACTCGCCCGACGATGAAATTCTCTTCACTTAAACCTCAGGGTTGTGGGTCATTTTCTTTGATGGTGCGGCATAAAGAAGTGGTGTAAGGGCAGGTATCGTCCTCATTTGGCTAGAAAAGCACATGCTTCCTTATAGCATCACACTTGCTGAGTTATGCTCAAACAATGTCGCTGAATACTAAGCCTTGATAATTGGTATCTAAATGGCCTTGGAGATTGGGGTAGCATGTATAGAAATTTTTTGTGACCCAAAGTTGATAATCGATCAACTCTTATGCCAATAATGTCAAGCATGATGACTTGAAACCTTACTTCACTTACGCTTGCCAATTGATGGAAAAGTTCGAAAGCGTGACGTTGGAGCATGTCCCGAGGACGGAGAATAAGAAAGCGGATGCCTTGGCAAACCGAGCTACTGCCTTAACAGTTTTGGATAATGTGCCCTTTAATATATCGATTTGTCAGAGATGGGTTGTACCTCCGGTCGGGACTGCATGTGAGGAAATGAATGCGATATCAGTCTACCTAATCGATAAGGAAGACTGGTGGCAGCCTATCATAGATTATCTTGAGCATGGAAGGCTCCCGAACGACCCCCATCTTAAAACCGAGGTTCGAAGAAGGGTGCGCATTTCATTTACTACAAAGGGGTCTTATACCGTCGATCCCTTGAAGGACTTTTCCTTCAATGCCTCAATAAAAAGAAGTCAGCAAAGGCTTTAGAGGAAGCTCACTCAGGCGTATGCGGCGCGCGTCAAGCTGGACCGAGCTACAATTTCAGCTAAAAAGAATGGGTTACTATTGGCCGGGGATGATCCAGGACTCGATGGAATACATAAAGAAGTGCGAAGCCTGTCAATATCATGCGAATTTCATTCATAAACCGCCCGAGCCTCTGCATCCAACTATAGCCTTGTGGCCTTTCGAAGCATGGGGGTTTGATCTGGTTAGCCCTATAACACCTAAGTCATTAGATGGGTACTTCTATATCCTTACAGCCACTGACTACTTTTCAAGATAGGTTGAGGTTGTCGCTTTAAGGGAAGCTAAGAAAGAAAATGTGGTAGATTTTATCCATACTCATATCATTTATTAGTACGGTATTCCCCATCGAATTGTGATGGATAACGAGAGACAATTCTCTAACAGCTTGATGGACAAGTTGTGTGAAAATTCAAATTCTAGCAGTGCAAGTCGTCCATGTATAATGCCACCGCTGAAGAAAATTGTTTCTAAGTCGAAGAGAGATTGGCAGGAGAAGATCGATGAAGCGTTGTGGGCTTATCGCACCACTCATCGTATCCCTACAGGAGTCACCCCGTACTCTCTTGTTTATGGGGTAGAAGCTGTCCTTACTTTGGAAAGAGAAATTCCATCACTAAAAATGACGGTGCAAGAAGGGCTGCTTGTAGAGGATAACGCTAAACTACGGCTTCAAAAGTTGGAAGCACTGGATGAAAAATGATTAGAAGCTCAACAAGCGTTGGAATGTTACCAAGTGCGAATGTCTACAGCCTTTGATAAACATGTAAAGCCTCGATCTTCTCAAGTTTTTGATCTAGTGCTTGCCGTTAGAAGACCAATTATCATGACAAGACATACGGGGAATAATTTACACCTAAATGGGATGGGCCCTACGTGGTCAAAGAAGTATACACAAACGGAGCATACAAGATAGTTAATCAAGACGGGCAAAGAATCGGCCCGATCAACGGCAAGTTTCACAAGAAGTTTTATGCTTAACAAATGTAAAGAAAAAAAAAGGAAAAAAATATTTGTATGAACTACATTATGACTTGATCTCCATCATTATAAATGTTACGTAGGCAGCTTAAAGAGATTTAAGTTCAATCACGTGATCAAAAGAAAATATATGTGTATGTACATAAGTCCAGTGTAAAAATAAATAAATAAACAAATAAAAGAAGCAGAAATTTAAAGAAGGCTATAAAGCACTGGAGAACATCACTAAGGAAATAACAAAGAAAACAACTTCCATATAAGAAATTTCAGCACCACAATAGTCGAATCTAGTAACTAAAAGAAAGATACAAGAAAAAAAAATCCTAGGCCACCGCCTACTGAGGTACGCCAAATCCAATAAGACAAGCGCTGTCAAGTCAAGGTACCCCGTGGTAGTTTCCCAGCTCCTACTGGATGGCTTCTAACACTTGACGTAGGACATTAAAAGCTTTGACATCTTTGTCAGAAAGAATTGGGGTGGTCTCGATCTCATTTACCACCCCTCACATCTTCGAGGCCTTAAGCTTATGCCGAGTCAAAAGGCCTTCGCTCTCAGAAATCAGTCGCGATATTTCGGCCCGTTCAGCCTTGATGGCCTTCAACCTGGCTAACAGTTCCTCTTCTTCTTGTAAGGCTCGAGAGTCACGTTCAAGTAGCGTCTTTCATTTAGCAAAAGCTCTACTCTCATCATACAATATTTTCTCCATATCAAACTTAGCCTCCTTCAGACTTTGCTTCTTATTTGTCTGACTTAACTGAGAGGAAAAAGATATCTGAAACTGATTATATTCGAAAGTACTCATCTACAAGTTTTTTGAAAAGAGGGAGGTTGACACCACAAATTTCAGAAATGGCTCAAAATATCTCATGGGTTTCTTTCTCCAGACAGAGGACCTCCTCGAAAGGAGTACACGTGATCTTCTTGTGCATAGTCTCCCACATGGCTAAGGCCACATGGCGTCGAACGTTGGAAACCACACTGACAGCACAGAACTCAGAAACCTCGGGAATAGCCAGGGGTGCTACCCTATTTACTCACCTCGGAAGCTCACGATCACTTGGACTTGCCAAGACCCTCGATGCTTCTCCAGGCTGGAGAACCCTTCCCGCTGCAGGCACCAAAGGGCAACTAGTTTCCTTGGCTACGGGATCTAAAGCCTTGATGTTCCTAACGACCACCGCCTCCTTAACATGAGGGATGCCACCAGGGATAGCACGCACTTGATAGGACCTTGGCACGGGATCCACTGGCAACGTTTCGGAAGTACCAACTCCCTCAATGGATGAGTCAATGACAAAAGGGCCTACCAAAAATTCTTCGCTTCATGATGCCTCAAGTCCTTGAAGAGAGAGGTTCAAGGGTGATTACAGAAAAAAGGAGACTAAATGTAAACCATATAGTCAAAAAGATGAGATGAGAGGACTTTAAAAAAAAAAAAAAAGAAAAGAAAAAACGACGTACCAATAGGCTAAGAGTAGGAGCCACCGGATCATTCTAAACCCTCTCAAGACAATCGATATCCGAGGCTATGTGCTTTTTAGATGGTCTCTTTCAATAACGGTCGCCGATACTACTATGACTATCCTCGTCAATCGGTTTAGAAGCGTTTTTTTGTGCGATCGCTTTCGCCTCCTCAGTTAGACGAAGCTGCTTACCCACATGGTTGATCCCTCTACCTTTCGAAGTAGTTCCCATGCTTTGTTAACCACCAATCTTTGAACTGTGGAGTAACATGGGTGTGCAGATCCAATGTACGAGCCGACAGGAATACCTGAGATAAGGGCTTGCATCTCGTGCATACTCTCCAGTAATGTAAAACGTTCTTTGGCGTAAGGGCAGGCTGTATTCCTTCTATATCATTCAGAATGTTCTGATGGAAGCCAAACTATCGACCGAAGCAAAAGTGACTGTACGACTCTATAGTTGGACATTCCCACACTGAGAGGATAAATAGCCTGAGCGCATGCTGGAGAAGTAACTGGACTTCAAAAAAGATAAGTCTCCACCATCAGTTAGGTGGTCATGCCTGCTCCTGTTCTGAATGGTCGCGTGCCACTGAATACTCATGCCGCTATAGATCAGCTCTCGTGCCTCGTACACGTCGAAGTAAATCGAGCCACCTTTGCCAGAAAACTTGGCCATCTTGGGACCCCAAATAGTTGCAAGAACAAGGTAATGTGTGTTGAAGTAATGGGCCAGCCAGCCATGGACATTATGCATGGGGAAATGGAAGTCCATACATCCGATTGGCTTCGAAGCCTCTGTTATTAGCCCTAGTCCATGATAGATGTTGGCCAAGACCAGCACAGCGAGACTATAAACAATCCTGTGAGCCATCAAGCTAGCCATTCTAAAGATCCAGGGCGAAGATAACCTCCCTTCTAGGGAAATACAAAAAGACATATCCAGCAGGATAGAAAGGCGGCCAGATAGGTTTTGTCTTTCAACTCGTCTCCTACCTGTAGCTCTACAAATAACATGTTTTCCTTACTCGACCAATCTCGAAACGCGATCTGCGTACTGTTAGGATTTTGCATGGACTAGGAATGAGAGGCTTTCTTTTGCTTTTGTGTAATGGGCTTGTCATATTTGCGAGCCCTCGGGAACGAAAAAGAGATCCAGGAGCTAATAGACACTGAGGATTCATGCTTCGAGAGAGTCGTGCAATTTTCTCTCTGCAAGCACACTATCGTAAAATACGCCTGAAAAAGGTGTTCACGTGTTTTCGGCAAGTACTTCTCTTTGTCGCGGTAATCAGTTACCTCTTTGAGAGAAGGAACCATTTCCTCGTAAAAGCTTCCTTTGACCAGAAGGCCTCCGAGCAGCCAGAGATCTCATAAAGATATTGATGCTTCGCTCGTCACGATATAAAGAGTGTTGGTTGAAGGGCACCAGGCTTCACAGAAAGCTCAAACTATGTCACCATTGCGATCATATGTGTACAGGGAAGCCTTCACTGTGCCAAACAAACTAATGTTTGAAGGACTCGCTCGTTTCGACCTACTACAACTTCGAGCCACTTCCAATAATAGTCAACGAAGCCGAATTCTCCAGGGACTTTTGTCATGACGGTCCAGCGGACCTGGCCCTCAATTATATGACATTCGAGAGTTAGCACTCGATCTAGATTAGGGGTCTCCTCATGAATAGAAGATCGCAGGATCCATGTATGCTCTCCCTAGGTCAAGGGCACTTCCATCGATAATTTGGAAAGGACCATGTTGTCATCTAGACTTGGCCAGCGATTAGCGAAAGGACCGGTTAATGATTTTGCCACAGGAAAGCTAAGTCTTTCCTTTATGGGCTGACTTCGGTCTTTAAGGATCACGAGTTGCCTCTCATCAGATGAAATGTGCTCGATGAAGTGAACCATCGTTCTGCAAAAAAAATTCCATAAGGGGATGAGCCTCATCCATAGGGTTTAGAGATATAAAAAAAACCTTATTCTCTTTGATAATTTGCTAAAAAAGGGAATGGGGGAACAGTAGTAGACCCCTCCAAGATCGTCCCTAGGGTGATCGAATGGGAGAGTTGCAAGCCTTTGCGGTGCCCCTCCCATGACGATCAAGATGCACAAACGACGCTACAAGGTAGACCTTTCTGAGATCATCCCTAGGGTGATCGAATGGGAGAGTTGTAAGCCTTTGCAGGGCCTCCTATGACGTTCAGGATGCACGAACGGCACTATAAGATAGACCTTTCTGGGTTCGTTCTTAGGGTGATCGAATGGGAGAGTTGTAAGCCTTTGCGGGGCCCCTCCCATGATGATTAGGATACACGAACGGTAGACATTTCCGAGATCGTCCTCAGGGTGATCGAATGGGAAAGTTGTAAGCTTTTGTGAGGCCCCTCCCATGACGATCAAGATGCACGAACGACGCTACAAGGTAGACCTTTTTGGGATTGCCCTAGAGTAATCGAATGAGGGGATTGTAAGCCTTTGCACCCCTCCCCCCATGATAATCAGGAAGCACGAAAATGAACAGGGATACAATAAATAGACCATGTCGGGGTCCTTCTTATGTGTACAAAGAGTCGGTCATGCGATCGGACGTTTCTACAAAAAAAAGAGAAAAAAATTGTTACGAAACAAAGCTTATGAGAGAAGGAAACCTACCCTCTAAGATTGATGTCGGGTCCCCTCATTTTTCTTAGTTACGAAACAAAGCTTATGAGAGTCGGTCACGCCCTGGGTGTTTCAGTCCCCTCTTTTTCTCAGTCACCGAGGTGCGCAAGCCGCGCGACGGCATGACCGATCCCCATACGTATCGAACACGAACGGGTGCGAGCGACCGTGTTTGCGACAGCCGAAAGGTCGAAATGGCTTCGATGGTAGATCGACCGTTTGCGACAGCCCAAATGGAAGGAGCACGGCAGTGGAGTTCGACGAGCGGATGGCAGGCGCAACTTTCAGCAGATTGGTCGTGTGCTTCAGCAGGGCGGACGACGAAGCACCCGATCATGCAGGTGCTTTTGGCTGTCAAATAGAGAGAGTTGTAAGCCTTTGCGCCCCCCCCCCCCCCCCCTCCCATGACGATTAGGAATACAACGAACGGCGCTTCAGAGGTAGACCTTTTTGGGATTGCCCTAGGGTAATCGAATGAAGGGAATTGTAAGCCTTTGCACCCCCTCCCCCATGGATAATACAGGAAGCACCGAAGCATGAACAGGGATACAATAAATAGAACCATGTCGGGGTCCTCCTATGTGTACAATAGAGTCGGATCATTAGCGATCGGACGTTTCCTACAAAAAAAAAAAGAAAAAAATTTGTTACGAAACAAAGCTTATGAGGAGAAGGAAACTACCCTCTAAGATTGATGTCGGGTCCCCTCATTTTTCTTAGTTACGAAACAAAGCTTATGAGAGTCGGTCACGCGCCCTGAGGTTTCAGCGCCCCTCTTTTTCTTCAGTCACGAGGTGCGCAAGCCCGGCGAGCGGCAGTGACGATCCGCAAAGAGCCTCGAACAACGAACGGGTGCGGCGACCAGTGTTTGCAACAGCCGAAAGGTCGAAATGGCTTCGATGGTGATCGACGTTTGCGGGCAACCAAATGGACGAGCAGGCATGACTTCGACGAGCGATGGCAGGCACGACTTCAGCAGATTGGTCATGTGCTTCAGCAGGGCAGACGACGGAAGCACCCGATCATGCAGGTGCTTGTCGGCTGTCGAATAGAGAAGTTGTAAGCCTTTGGCCCCCCCCCCCCCCACATGATGATATAGTGATACACGAACGACGCTACAAAGGTAGACCTTTTTTGGATTTCCTCAGGGTAATCGAATGAGGGGATTGTAAGCCTTTACACCCGCTCTCCCCATGATAATGAGGAAGCACGAACATGAACAGGGATACAATAAATAGACCATGTAGGGGTCCTCCTTATGTGTACAAAGAGTCGGTCATGCGATCGGACGTTTCTACAAAAAAAAGAGAAAACAATTGTTACGAAAAAAAGCTTATGAGAGAAGGAAACCTACCGTCTAAGATTGATGTCAAGTCCCCTCATTTTTCTTAGTTACGAAACAAAGCTTATGAGAGTCGGTCACGCGCCCTAGGGTTTTAGCGCCCCCTCTTTTTTCTTCAGTCACCGAGGTGCGCAAGCCCGGCGAGCGGCGGTGACGATCCCCAACGAGCCTCGAACAACGAACGGATGCGGCGACTAGTGTTTGCAACAGCCGAAAGGTCGAAATGGCTTCGATGGTGATCGACGTTTGCGGTAGCCAAATGGACGAGCAGGCATGAACTTCGACGAGCGGATGGCAGGCACGACTTCAGCACATTGGTCGTGTGCTTCAGCAGGGCAGACGACGGAAGCACCAGGGTAATCGAATGAGGGGATTGTAAGCCTTTACACCCCCTCCCCCCATGATAATCAGGAAGCACGAACATGAACAGGGATACAATATATAGACCATGTCGGGGTCCTCCTTATGTGTACAAAGAGTCGGTCATGCGATCGGACGTTTCCACAAAAAAAAGAGAAAAAAATTGTTACGAAACAAAGCTTATGAGAGAAGGAAACCTACCTTCTAAGATTGATGTCGGGTCTCCTCATTTTTCTTAGTTACGAAACAAAGCTTATGAGAGTCGGTCACGCGCCCTAGGGTTTCAGCGCCCCCTCTTTTTTCTTCAGTCACCGAGGTGCGCAAGCCCGGCGAGCGGAACGATCCCCAACGAGCCTCGAACAACGAACGGGTGCGGCGACCAGTGTTTGCGACAGCCGAAAGGTCGAAATGGATTCGATGGTGATCGACGTTTGCGGCAGCCAATGGACGAGCAGGCATGAACTTCAACGAGCGGATGGCAGGCACGACTTCAGCACATTGGTCGTGTGCTTCAGCAGGGCGGACGACGAAAGCACCCGATCATGCAGGTGCTGTCGCGTGCGATTCGGCTCGACTCAAGCTATCACGCGCAACTTAGCTCCTGTCTCTTATACACATCTAGATGTGTATAAGAGACAGTCCCTAGGGTAATCGAATGAGGGGATTGTAAGCCTTTACACCCCCTCCCCCCATGATAATCAGGAAGCACGAACATGAACAGGGATACAATAAATAGACCATGTCGGGGTCCTCCTTATGTGTACAAAGAGTCGGTCATGCGATCGGACGTTTCCACAAAAAAAAGAGAAAAAAATTGTTACGAAAAAAAGCTTATGAGAGAAGGAAACCTACCGTCTAAGATTGATGTCAAGTCCCCTCATTTTTCTTAGTTACGAAACAAAGCTTATGAGAGTCGGTCACGCGCCCTAGGGTTTCAGCGCCCCCTCTTTTTTCTTCAGTCGTCGATGTGCGCAAGCCCGGCGAGCGACAATGACGATCCCCAACGAGCCTCGAACGACGAACGGGTGCGGCGACCAGCGTTTGCGACAGTCGAAAGGTCCAAATAGCTTCGATGGTGTTTAACGTTTGCGGCAGCCAAATGGACGAGCAGGCATGGACTTCGACGAGTGGATGGCAGGCGCGACTTCAGTAGATTGGTTGTGTGCTTCAGCAGGGCGGACGACGAAAGCACCCGATCATGCAGGTGCTGTCGCGTGCGATTCGGCTCGACTCAAGCTATCACGCGCAACTTAGCTCAGCAGGGCAGGTTGGTCGGCTCTTGGAGGCGACTCGGTGAATCGAAAAAAAAAGGGAAAAAAAAGGAAGGGGAAAGTTTTTTTTTCTCTACCTTTGATTGACTGAGATGAAATTGCATATCTTAGATTTTGTTAAATCTAGATTTTATTTGGTTAAAAAAATTCTTTTTAAGCCCAAAATCTTATCTGTGATTATTTTTTCGTCACTCATTTTCTAAAACTTTTGACCATGCACCAAACCTTTTTATTTATCGAATTTTAACCCCAAATTAAATTAAAATGGGGATGAAACTTATTCCTTTATTTTAAATTCAAAATTTCTGAGCTTCATCCCTAAAATCAAATTAAACTGGGACAGAAGTTCAAAATTTTTTGGAAATTTGACCATATTCCAAATTTCTTTCTTAAAACCAAAATCTTAAGTTTTTATCACCAAATTAAATTAAATTGGGGTGAAACTTGAACTTTTATTTTAAACTCAAAATTTCTAAGTTTTATCCCTAAAATCAAATTAAATTGGGACAAAACTCAAAATTTCTCGCAAATTTGGCAATATTCCGAATTTTATCCCAAAGTCAAGTTAAACTTATGTTCTAAACTCATAGCTTGACTAACACGTCAATTGAGGTCAAATTCAAGAACATATATATTTGGATTTCGATTCCAACTTTATATATTTTTTTCGAGATTCATCTACCCATATATATATGCATAAATCTCGAAAATGGGCATTTATTGAATGAGAAATTTTGGATCAATCACAAACTGTCACGTCGTGTACTAAATTAATAATGAAATTCCAAAACAGTAAATTTAAACCGATTAGGAGTTGACATATGTCCAAATTGAATTTGAAGACAAATTTTAGTGATGTCACATGGCGTCATCATGATCATTGAATCGAGTAGGATTAATTTAGCCCAATCTAATATAATTATTTGGATAAAAGTTTAATTGAGCCCAAAATTGGGCTTAATGAAGCCTAAATACCAAAGTAGACCTAGATCCAAATAATTTGACCCAAGGGTTAGGCCCAAATCCATGGGTCCACTAAACCCGTGGTTCAACTAAGCTCAAACTCATGGGCCAACTAAACCCATGGGCTAGCCAGCGCAAGCCCATGAAGCCCATCAAAGAGTCTTATAAATAGATTTATAGAGAAATTAAATGTCAGCAATTTTACATTCAGATAGCCCAGAGAATTCATCACTTAATTACTAGTGATCGAACCGCTGGTTTTTTACACTAATCAGGTTTTGCCAAAAGTCTTGTGTGAAGACATATCAATAGAATATTTGTGGTCATTCAAATACTTATGTCGAGGTTAATTATGAAAAGACATTGATTCATTAAACAATGCAACTTTACATGAAAGGTCACATACCATTAATTCTAACAATTTTGATAGGGAGATGGACCGAGAAAAATTATTGTAATAAGTTTTAAAAAAGAAAGTTTTGAAATGTGAAAAAGTTGAGGAGGTTATTTCTTACCATTTTGTTTTCTCTTCCCCTCTTCATCTATCTGATTCTCTCTCTTTCTCCCATTCTCCTCCATTTTCCTCTTCTCTCTTACCCTCCTGTCAATAGCGAGAGGTGAGACCTCCCCGTTCCGACGATGAGCAACAGCCACCGGATAAAGTTTTTCGCATTAGCAACACTTCACGCCCACAGCCGACTCTTTTTAATGAGTTCCGTGGTAAGTGGAGGTTGCTAACAATTTTAGGGCAAAGGAATGACTTGCGACAATGACACCATACCTCAAAAGACATCAAAACGGAATACCCATACACGGTAACTCATTTTTCTTTTGAGAAGAGCTTGGAAAATGGAGAACTTCAACATAATTTATGGGTTTCTTTCTTTTTTTGTTCAAAATTCTTGTGCATTTCTTCTTCTGAGTGGTTAAGAGATTTATGGGTCTTTATGTATACTAAGTTTGACGTCGGTTCAAGTAAAAGATTTTAAATAAGTAGGGTTGGGAATTAGAAGTATTAACTTTTTTAGGGAGAAGCACACAGAGTATTGGAAAAATTTTAGAAGCATGGTTCCAAATTACTTTGTTGACTCAAGTTTAAACTAATGGAAATTTTTGTTAACTCATGAGTTTTGGAAAAATTAAAGCCCATCTGGTACGAGTACCACGAAGGTTTTACATGCAAGGGTTTCAATAATGTTTACTAATAAACCTTTATGGTAGTTTATGCTAATATTACTTCAAAAATCATTTTCTATAAACTCTCACCAATCACTAGGCCTATTAATTCACTTCTCTTTTAAACTTTTTCAAAGGCAACGCTTGAGTTTCCAACAAGTCTATCAAGGTCGAGATATGCCACCAATTGTATATAAATTACATGACAATTATATGAAAATGTAGTATTAACATTCATTTTATAATGAAGAAAGTGACTAACATGATTTTGACAATGTTATGTCGTTTGGAAAATTGAAAGTTTATACTTTTTTTTTTTTTTTTTGTTAGTTCTAGTTGTGCTGTGATTGTTGATTTCTGATCTAATTTTTGAAAAGAGTACTATGAGGTACTCTTGGTAATTGTGTTGGATTTTTAAATATATTATTTAGGAGTGTTTATAGAGTTTCTTTTCAAGTGTGTTTTATTTGATTTGAAAGCAAACTCTGCCGAGATTTATAATAATTTGTACAAAGAAAGTTTTTGTTAACCGCATGTTTTCTAAAATATATTTAGTTTTTACAAGATTGATAATAGAATCTTTAGTTTATTTGGGATCTATTGTCGGCACGTCACTCCGAAGTTTAGTAGGGTAACTTGGGGCAAGGTGTGACATGTCACTACATCCATTTTTATGACTTTTGCATAAATGATTGCCCTCGGTAATATGGCTGACAAGGGCTTTGACATCTTCAAATTCACTACTATCTCTAGAACTTCATCAAATAAAGTTAACACATAGCTCTTATTTTGTAGGTAATTTGGACATTTAGATGGATAAGGATCATATCATTCACATTTCCTACAACAAGAGGATTCTCCTTTATTTTGACTAATATTGCCTGATTTATCAACGTCTTCTTCTAATTGTGGGATATGTATGAATTTGAAGATGTACTTTCATTTTTTTTCCACATGTCGAGGCACATAATTCCCATATTTATATTCAAAGCACTTCAAATACTTGTTAAACTATTTAGATAGAAAAGATATTAAGTCTGTAAGAGATTCTTTCGACTCTACAATTTTACCTTCAAAATGATCATTTACAAACGATAGTAGTCTAATAGTAGTGTAATATCTAGTAGTATAATGTCTTTGCTTGTTTTGTCAAGTTTTCCATCAAAAGTCATCTTACAAGTTAGAAAGGACCCAAAGAATTCACCAATCTTTATTGTTGTAATATCATGTGCTTTTTCAATATTTGTCATCTTCAGGCCAAACCATTTTGGCAAAGATCTAATAATTTTTCTGATGAATTTCTCTTCTAATATATTCTCATCTAAAGCAAAGGATTCATTCACTATATCAAATAAACAAACCTTAAATTTAACAATCATTTCATCTTCAAACATTTTCAAACTTTCGAACTTAAAAAGTTGCACTCTTGACATATTCACTTTTAAAGTTTCTTCTTGAGCAACTTCTTGTATATCCCAAGCCTCTTTAGCCAAAATACAGGTATCGATGAGACAAAAGATGTTATTATCTACCTAATTAAAGATTGCATTTAAGGCACAAGAATTTTCCACAGAAACTCCCTCCTCTTCATTAGTCCAATCGTTTTTTGGCTTAGGTACCTTAATACCATTTTGGTTAGTGACAACTGGATGAAACTAACCAGTAACCACTGCTTTCCAAGTTTTTCTATCAATGGATTCGAGGAAAGCAGTCATACGAGTTTCCCATTAGGCATAATTTGTTCCATCGAATACTGGGGAACGTGTGGTAGATCTACCTTCTTTGATTTCTTCTATTTGAAGAAATACGAACCAAAACACTAGAAGTAATGGTGACCTTCTTTGATACTAATTAAAATAAAAGTTGTCTAACACACAACAAAACTTGTTACACACGATGTTACATTAATTTCCATAACATCAGAGATAAACACAGAAAAATAAAGCACGAACAAAACACTGGGTTTGGTAATCCAGTTTCGAGGGTTTTGTGCCTAGGAAAAATAATTTCACTAATATAAAGTAAAGTGATTACAATGTTGTACTTATTTATAAATAAACGGGAATTACAGTGACACACGAATAACTTAATTTCGAGAATCATCACTTAGACTATGCTGAGTGTAAGAATCCCTCTTAATGAAACATAGGCTCCCCCTAAGTGTGAGACTCCCTCTCACCAAGAGCTTTTATCTTTCCACATTCAAATGAAGACCACTTAACTTGGAAAACTCAGGCTCTCCCTAAGTATAATAATCTCTTCTCAAAATATAGTAGAATGAATCAATAAGATCTAGAGAATCACTCATGATCTACAATAACAAAAGTTTCACGATCACATGGATTGACATACTTATATTTTCGACACCAACACAAGATCACAATGGCTTGATGTTTCTTATAAAAATACCAACCCTAAAAAGAGCATATGAAAACCTCTTAAATATGCATAGTAGAAAAGGAGAATGGGCCAATTTTTGCAGAAAATAATACTGAGTAAGAAAGAATCTTTCACAAATAAACACACAGAATTTTCAAGATAAGGAAAATATTATAACAGAATCAGAAATTTGAGGGACATTTTGAATGACAATTCAAAGGATAGATGAATAACATTTCATAGAGCAAACCTTAAAAAATATTGTCAACTCCAAATCTCTAACGATTTTGAATTGTGTTTCCGATGTCATGAAATCCCTAGGTTAGGGTCCAAAACTTAATGGACAACATTAAACACCAAGATTAGGGTCCAAAACCGAAATCACATTTAAGATTACCAAGAAAGAAAAACTATAATGTATAATAACCTTATTCCATTAAAAAGTTTTGAATCGATAAAGAACCAATGACTAATAACGTCCTGTATAACGATTTTATTTTTTGAGAAATCAATAATAGTATCACACACAATTTTTAATTTGTATATATGTGTGTGTTGGAAATGAGAGCTGCATAGAGAAGTTGATTCCAAGTATCAGGAAGGCCAGCAATGCACCAATGTGTGCAATCCATTCCCTTGAAGCCATTGTAAGAGCTTGGATGTGCATCTTTTCTAAGTTGAGAAAGAGTTGTTATGTTAAGTAAATGAACTGGCTTTGAAATTTCACTCAATACTTGTTGGAGTGTTAGTGATGCTGCTGGCAAACCACCTGGGTATGTTGACCCATTTATTGGGATTGTTTCTTTTGAGCAATTTCTTACTCCTGGTTCATTCCACTCATTGCCACTGTCAGCCAAAAATAATAATAAGAATCATTTTCAAAAATTTTAAAATAATGTATTTGTTTTAATAACATTTGTAATGTTTTGCAAGTGTTTAATTATGAATCCCTATTAAAAATTGTCATAGTATATGAAAATGACTAAAATACCCTCCTACTAACTTAAGTGATTTCAAAAAAAAAAATAATTGTCAACTTAAGGGGAAAAAGGTAACTTCCTGAATACATTTATCCAAAAAATGCATGTCACAATTTGTTAACAATTTCTTTGGCTTACCCTAGCAACCAAAAATTCCTAACTTCTACATGGTAAATTTTAATCAATGAGGATGTTATTTGAAAACTAACCAAATAAACAAAAGAGAATGGGGGGGAAAAAATCATTAGATGCAAGAAGAGGCAGAGCATAAAAACAAGTTAAGATCAAGAAGAAAATATGTACTTGTAATGAGATGGAGAAATTCCTTGAAAGAAGACTCTAGTTTTGTTTGTATCAACTTCTGAATCAACCCAATTTGCCCATGTTCTTAATCCATGCCTAAAAGCTTCCATTCTATCCATGTCCTTCACTCTTTCATTGCCAATTTGAATGTAATCCCATCTACACATATTTTTAAAGAAGTCATAATTAGGTTAAAGAGATTGAGTTGAGACGAATAAAAACTAAACCGAACTGATCGAAACCGAGAAAATTTATCTATGCCGAACCGACTTTAACTCGGTTTTGGCTTGCAAACCCTAAAGGAAAGAGTGAGAGGTTTACGGTTGAGTAGGTCCTTTGCGGTACCACCAAAGCCAAGTATTGAAGATCAAAACATCCATTTCCTTCCATATATCTCCATTTTTCATTGAATCAAGCTTCAAAACTCTTCCCATGTCTTCTTCTTCTTCAATATCCACCAAGTAATGACTTAGAAATAGCATCAATGAAGTTCCATATTCCTGAAAAATTAAATAAAATCTTTCTCATCATATATAGATAGGTTGTTGGTCTTGGAGATAAGATAAGATACTAATTAATATCTAAAATTAAAGGGAAATTGCATGAACTGCCCCTTATGGGTTTTGTTACAAATTACATCCTAAACTTTTAACTTGATTAACCACTCCTTGAAGTATGTGGTTTACTATCGTTAACTCCTTAGTACATTTAATTTGGATCGGTCACTCTGGTAGTATTGATGTCGATAGAGATGTCTATTTTCTCTACACGGGACGAGGATTCTCCATTTAAGTGGAAAATGAGGGAAGGAGTGGGGAAAAAATTTTCTCAAAACTAAATGGGGATGGGAATGCATTTTCTGTCCCTGTCCCCCTGCCCTACTCCATTAGGTTTTTTCTTATATTTATTATAAAGATTTAATGTTATTTATGTACCATTATTATATAAATTTATATTTAACCTCCAAGATTATTGTAGTCAAAATAATGAATATATTTGAATTAGTATAAAAGAAAAAAGATATGTTGGAATTCTAATAAATCTAGATTATGTATATGAATAATTTGATAGATAATTATTTCCTTCAACTTGAAAATTTTAAGTAATTTCTCTTTAATATTACTTATCAAAACTTTTCCATAATAGTGATTTATGTTAATCAATTTTTTTTTTAAAAAAAATCAAATGGGAAAAAATTTCTCACGAGAAACTCAATCCCCATGAATACCCATGGGGAATTTGATGGAGACAAGGAATGAAATGGGGAACAAGGAAGTCATCTCCAGCCCTGCCCCACCCCGTGGACATCTCTAAATGTTGATATATCTATAAATTGAAATTTTATATCGATATTATTATTCACTATAAGGAAATCTTCCGACACGCTAAACTGTCAGTTGATACCTCAAAACAAGTTGGAAATTCTTTTCCCAATGTTTAAAATGTTGTCCGGACAATTGTCGGGAGAGACCCATCGTCTCCGATCCCCACATGTAAATACAAGGGTGTCGAGAAATACAAGTACTTCTGACACTAATTATACACTATCAGGAGTATTAGCACTACCAACATATAATCGTCGGCATTGGGACTTCAACCAATTCCTGACGATCATTATTGGTCGTTCTCTTCAATTTGAAGAGACTCTAGCTTGATGCTCACTCATGACGTTATGTGTCAAGGTGTTGGGAAAACCCCATATCCCAATGATACACAAAGCTAAAGATGTCGAGAAATGACCTATTTGCCACCATCGACAATAACTCTCAATTCTTTTTATTTTAAGAAAAGATAGATTCATATTTTCAACCATACTACTTAAATAATTAAATCTTGTTATACAAGAATAATACTTAATAGGTTGGAGTTAGTAAGTTTGTGTTTAGGATACAGAGTTGTAAAAGGAAGTTTCTTAATAAATGTGAAAAATAGGAATAGATAAAAAAATCAAATTATTCAATAAATGTGTAAACTTCAATAATGTTTACCATAGAAATTGAGTCTATTGAAATTTAGTTATTTAACACAGACTTAAAATGCTGATGGGTTAAATAGCCCCTCTAAAATTATATCACCACAAACACTTAGCTTGAAATATATTGTTGGTAGAGATGAAATATAACCGAAACAAATAACCCTTCAAGCTTTAACATAAACAAATGTTTTGTTTTGTTATTTAATTTGCATAAGCATAGTTTGTTATTTAATTTTAAAAGCGTATAATTCATGTAAATTTTTTACATTTTAGATTTACAACTTTCTACAAACAAGTCATAAAAGTATATATTATATACACACACATTCATTTTTCATTTTCCATGTTTCTTTTTTTTTTTTTTTTCCTTGTTTATTTTTACTGTAATATATATACAAACATACATACCATTAGAGCATTTAATATTTTGTGTTATAATATTGTAAGCTTATTTTAGAAAATCTCCAACATTCTCCATCTCTTTAATTTCTCTCAATACTCTCTAAAATTCCAATATATATATATATAATAAAAAAGCAAACCCTAGTTAAAATGGGAGAACTATCATGACAGCAACAATAGATTAAAAGAATGCACACAAAGTCAAAAGAATATAGAAGCACTTTACTTATTAGTTCTCTTTTGTGTTTGTAGCCATGATTACACAGATATATATATATAGAGAGAGAGAGAGATGTGTTTTTGTTAAAATTTGAAAGCACTAACCTGGAATTTGATAGTGCGAATGGTGTCATTGGCTTGTTGAACAATGGTGGAATTAGGAAGTGCAGCATGAAGCAAACATATAAGTGATTCCCATTGGTTTATGCTTATTGAGTCTCCAATAAACATTATCTTCTTCTTCCTAAATCTCTCTACCAAATCTTCTCCGTTAAATCTGTGTTATTTACCATTCCAAAACTACTCATTAACATCATTATACTATATATATATAATTCATCCTTTTTTTTCTTCTTTTAGCGAAAGAAACAAGAAACCCATCTTTTTCCTTTTCGGTTTACATTCATGTTACTATAACTTTTAGGTCTTGAACTTTCAAAACGGTAGTTTTCATAAGTCTCATGGATTGATCTTTCAAAGATATCTAATAAGTGGTTTTCTTAAAATTTTATTCATAAATACTACTTTTAGAGGTTTTTTTTTTTACTTCTTATAAAAATGTGTTTTTGAAATTAAGGTTAAATTTTTAAATTTTTAAAACTAAAAACACTAGTTTTTTTCCCTTAAAATTTGATTAAAAATTCAAATACTTTTCAAAAGGGTGAAAACCATATTAAAGAATTGAGAGAAAACTAAAACAAAATTATCAAACACCACTTTTATGTATATAATAGTTTCTTTTTTTAAAAAAAAATGTTCAATAAATATATATTCAACTTTTAAATTTGTATTTAATAGGTTTCAAAATTCTAATTTTAGTGTTGGACCAATCCTGATGTATTAGAAATTAATTTAATTACGTGTTGTGATTAAGGATACTAAAAAAACTGAAAGATTAAATTCTTATTAGGGTAACTGTTATTGAAAGTGTTTATAAATACAGTTAAATCATTCAAATAATTTTATAAATAAAAAAAAATTACTGAAATGCACACCCATTCATGTATAATTTTTTAGAAAAAGACAAGTGAGTTCTTATGAAAATATTTCCAAAATATCATTTTATATTAATTTTCAATATTTATAACGTATTATATACTTAAATGGTTTTATCGATGTTTTTAAAGATGTGGAAGAAAATTGCTAAATGCTACCCAATCATATATAATCCTTTTTTTTTAAAAAAAATATTTCTTAAAAAAATCGAAAGAAAATAGTAATTAAATTTTTTTAAAAAAGTAATAATAAAGAAAGGATTATTATCAAATGATACTTAAATTGTGGTGTTGTCATTTACCCAAAAGAAAAGGGGGAAAAAATTAGGAATTAAAGAAAAATCTCGTGAGCTACAAAAATGGACAAATTATTTCAAAAACCTTAAACGACACCGCACCGATATAACTTTTATGATCCACATATGAAAAAAGAGGGCCATTTAATAATAGTCAATGTAATATTATTAATTGATTATTTCTTAAAAGAAAAAAAAAATTGAATTTGATTATAATATACAACTCAATTACTTTTTTTAAAAATATCGTTTACTATTATTGGATGACTTCCTTTTTATTAAAAGAATTATTTAAACCTTTATTTTATGAGCAAGAATTATTTAAACCTATTCTCTCTTTTCTTTTATGAAAATCATGTTATGACATGTGAATATAATAATTCCAAATATATATTTAGTTAAGACTTGCAAGTAATAATCAAAATAAAGTTTTAAGATTCTCCAACTTTTCTCAACTCTTTTATATAAACAAGAATTATTTAAACCTATCAAATTTATAAAAAAATTAATCAATACTATGAAAAATCTCATCACATTAGTTTATCTATTAATCATAATTTCACGAAAGAAAATAAAATTTTCAAATTTTAAAATGAATATACAAAATTTTACATATTGTAGTTCCAACCGCACTTTAAAACTGCACCCAATAATAATGTGTCATGTGTCAATTTTTTTAAATAAATTGAATTATTTTTATTTTTAGTGTATAAGAAAAATAGGAGTATAAAATTAGATGAAGTCCAAGCTACAAGCAAGGTTTAAATCACTAAAAAATAAAAATCATAAACTAAAATATTAATTGTTTTTTGAAAACTAAAAACAACACTTTTAATGACAAAAATACGCCCAACAAAATTTGAAATTCTAGAGAGAGAGAGAGAGAGAACCTGGGGACATCACAGTGAAAAGGCTGCCATCGGAAGTGAAGATAAAGGCGATCTGGACGGCCATATTTGATACAATCATATTCCTTCCTTATGAATGGACATTCCGATGAATTATACAGTGGATATGAATAATCCAATTCCCATTTCCCATTATACAAATCGCAATCTCTTTCCCCATTTCCAAATCCCATCATAAACCCGATTATCAAAATCTCCATTATTCTTCTCTTCCCCATTTCAAAGTTCAAACAACAAACAGAAGAAAACAGAGGAACTGGAAAACAGGGGAGTTCTTGTGAGGAAGAAGATGAAAACAGGGGACATTCAACATACTCTTACTAATGGAAGAATTGGAATACCCATTTTAGATTTTGTTTTTTCTTTCCATTTACTCTTAAGACATTAATACCATTCCTTTTTTAAAAAAAGGAAAAATCTATTTCTTTCTTTTTTTCTTTCTTTATTTTTTTTCCCCCATTTCTTCATGTAAACTGACTTACTTGGTCATGCTCTGGCTTTTTTTGGTTTGGTAAGTTTGTTTTTTTTTTAAAAAAAAAAAAAAAAAAAGGAAATTTCATTAAAATAATATTTTTAGTTCCTCAACTTTAATCACTTAACAATTTAATCCGATCTACCTATTTAAGAAATATTAAACGGTAACCCATATATTAATATTTTTTTTTCTTTTTTGAGTTTAATATGAGGTGGAAAGTCAAATATCTGATTATGAGATTGATGACACAAACTTTATGCTAGTTAAATTAGTTTAATGTGATATATTGACTAAATTGTTACAAATTAATATTTTGTGACTAAATAATTATTTTCATAAAAGTTAGGGACCAAATGTGTTTTTTAACTACCAAAATCTTGCCTAAAAAAAAACTTAATTAGTGTATACTTATCTCCATGAAATCCTATTTCAAAAAAAAAAAAATCTTAATTAGCGTATTAGAAGCTGGGCGGCGCGGTCTCTCTTTTTTGCTGGGAGGTTGCAGCTGGTTATGTCTGTTTTACAGGTGTTTTGGTGTAGCATCTTCGTGTTGCCTGCGTGTGTAACTCATGAGGTTGATCGTCTATTACATAGTTATTTATGGAGGGGAAGTGTGGTGAGTCGTGGTGGTGCACGAGTGGCGTGAGATGATGTGTGCTTGTCGTTGGGAGAGGAGGGTTTGGGTGTGAAACATGTGGCTTCATGGAATCAGGCTGCTATTATGAAGTTGCTCTAGCTTCTCTTAATTAAATCGGATTCATTACGGGTGGTGTGGGTAGAGGCATATGTTTTGCGGGGGCGGTCTTTGTGGGCTGTTCGGAGTGAGGTTGGGAGGTCTTGGTGCTTGAGGGCTATCTTGCACTGTAGAGATAGATTCAAGCATCTGGTTCGTTTGATGGTCGGTGATGGACGGTCTTGTTTTATTTGGTGGGATCCTTGGTTGCCAGGGGGTGCAATTTTGGATTTATATGGGTCTACGATGGTTTATGATGCAGGGAGTAATTTGGAGGCCCGGTTATCGGAGTTCTTAGATAATGAGGGAGGTTGGAGGTGACCTATAATGTCATGAGATTTGCTTGAGATCTGGGGTTTTATTCAGGCAGTAAGGCCTAGGGTGAGAGGAGAGGATTATTGGGTTTGGGAGTCGAGTACTAGTGGTCAGTTCTCTATCAGTAATGCTTGGGAGAATTTGTGTCCTCATCGTCCTAGGGTGTCTTAGGCTAGTATTTTGTGAGCATGGGGTCCGCGTCACTTCTTCTGTGCTTGGTTAGCCGTGAGAGATAGGTTAGGTACGGGAGATTGGTTAAGAAGATGGGGCGTGTTGTCAGAGGGGGGTGTCTTCTGTGTGTGGGAGGTATAGAATCTCGGGATCAACTTTTTTTGGAGTGTGGGTATGGGAGAGATGTGTGGTTTGATGTGTTGCGACAGTTGGGTTCGTCGTATCGGGTGGCTAGAGTGGGGTCGGATAAAGGGATGCGTAGTAAGTTGTTCCGTGTATTCTAGTGTGCTTCCATCTACTACATTTGGCAGGAACGTAATCGACAACCGTATGGAGGTGGTCCGAGGTCGATGTTTGCTTTGTTTTACCTTATGGTCTCTATGGTTCGTGCTCGTGCTGCTTCCTGGCGGGTTGATCTTCTTGGTCTTATTTAGCATGTTACCGTTGTTTTTCTTCTTTTTGAACTTATTGTTGCTCTCCCTTTTGCTGTTGTCCCTAGTTGTGAGGTTTGGTCTCTCTTCTCTGGCTTTCTCTTTGGTGTTTGGGGTTTTTTTTTTTTAGCATGTTACGTTTATGTTTGGTTATGTTAAGGTTTTATCTTCTTGGCTTTGTTTGCTTTTTGTTGCTCTTTCTTTGCTTGTGCTTTGTTGCGTTGATGCCTTGAGCCCTGGCTGTGGGATCCTCCTTGTTGTTGTATAATAATATCATTTATTCTATAAAAAAAATCCTAGTTCAAAATCTCTCATACTCCATTTAATTCTAGTTCTTCTAGATAATTTTTATTTTGGTCCTTATTCTTTCACTATTCTTACGTTTATACTTTTTAATTTGGTGATTTTTTTAACAAAATGTTCATGCTGACATCAAATTATTATTTATTAGTATATTTGGATTATGGATATGTTGCCGAATTTTGTATTCATGCTATTAAATTTTTGTCAACATTTCACCATCATGAGGGATGAATCGATACTTTAATTATATCGTAAACCGTGAATAAAAGATTAAAAAAACTACAAAATCGTTAATATAAATAATAAACATGTTAAATTTGTTAAAAATAAAATAAAATATTTATTTACTAATTAAAATATTTTTTATTTTAGGTTTTATAATTTTTTTAAAAATATTCATCGACATCAACATCATGTTAATATTTTTATCGATATTTTGGTAAAATTGAGATTTTGACATTTCTATCACATCGATATTTTAAAACTTAATTGTACAGAGAAATAAACTCGACATACTAATCAACAAAATATTGAGATCCAACTCATTTTAGCATGATCATTTCCTTAATAAAATTTAATATAATTTTTAAACGGACTGAATTGTAAAATTTTAAAATAATAACAATAAAATTTTAAATTTTAAAGGATCATTGATTAAATTGAAATTATCTTGAAGATATAGACTGTGTAGACACTTCTTTTTACTATTTCGGTAATAATTATGAACCTAATAAAAGTATAAAAAAAAATTAAAAAGTTTTAATCAATTCGCTAGGCGATGGGTTGATGAAATTAATTAAATGATGCATATTATTCTTTTTTCTCTTATGGAAAGTAATTAAATGACAGATTTGTGATAGAATCAAAATAGTAAAATTTTACATCTATATATAGACTGCAATAGACTAATCTATCTATATCATGATAGATATAGATAGACAATAACATTTTACTATTATTTAAAAACATTCTTAACAATTTTGTTCTTTAAAATAATTTTCTAATTTTTGGTATTTTAGAAACCACATATTTTCATTTTTTTTCTCCAACTTATGTAATGTTTTGTAATGTAAAAAATACAAGATTATCACGGAGCAAACATAGATGGTAAAATATGTCACAAAAAGAAGTTATAAGTTTTATTTTGATCTCGGTATCAGTCCTAATCAAGATGGCACCAAGACAATTTATTAAAATAACGGGCCAAAAAATATATTATTTTATTATTTTCTTTTAAACAAGAAAGCATATTATTTGTGATTGGTGAAAAACTTCTTCTACCATTTACCATTATCCCCACAATACCATATTGATATTCTCAGCCGTAAGAATTGATGGTTTTTCTTTTCTTGTTCTTTTTCTTTGGTGCAAAGTCAATTGAAAGCAACTTTAATTTCATGATAACTTTATCATTCACAAGTGATTCAAAGTAGCTCTCGAAATCAAATTTGAAAAGCATAAGTGAACAGTTGTTTGAAAAAAATATTTTAGTTCCAACCACTTTGCAATTTTTTCAAAAAGTTTTAGTTTTCTTATTTGTTTTTAAATCCTCTAATTTGTTGGTGAAGATTTTTCAAAACAGATCCAAAATCTACTAACAGGCCAAGCCTATAACGTATCGAAGGGAGGCATAGAATAACATATGACCCAAAAGAAAAAAAGTTAGTGCCTTGAGATTTGGGTTGACCTAACCAATTGAGTCAGTAAATTATATCAATCAGAAAATAACTGAGCTGAGTTCAATCTAGTACATGCAACCTCGAGACTAGAAATAACTCTGACATTGCTGACATTACATATAACCATAGGTAAGTATCGGAGGAAGGTCCTATAAACAGCCCCACTCAAAGACTTCCAAGGAGAGTCTTGAGCTTACTTCTTATGTGCTTAATTGAACTATACACTCGTTGTACTAACTTAGATATTGAAGTATAGTAAGCTCGACAACACACCGATTCGAGGATCTCTTACGCAAGTCAACTCGAAAAGCAAGACCATACCATGTGAAGCAAGATGAAGGTCATGCCGATGAGGGGCTCATAATGACAGCGAAAGTGGACAGGATGCGAGAGTCAACAACTTTGATGGATCCGTGTCCAAGCCCATAAAACCTAATAAGGATCATGGAGCTTCTTTTATGGTCATTTTAAAAAATCATCATCAAAATATATTTGTGGATCTTTAACCTACCTATAACTCGATAAATAATATAACAACTATATATATATATATGATTGAAACAAATTATTCAAAAGCTAGAATGGAAAAGTTTCCTCTTTCTTTTTGTTTTATCTGGAGTTTGAACTATAGTTATAGGTATATTAGGGTGGAAATTTACCTAAATAATGAATAACTTCACTCAATAGTTTGTTTCTTTTACACTTTTTTTTTTCTTGCTTTCTTTTGTTTCTATTTAAAAAATAAAAATAATAAAAAGAAGCTAAAATAATAAATGAAAAAATAAAAAATAAAAATAAAAAGGTATGCATAGTTGTTGGTCAGAGATTTGCACATGTTTGGCACATGGATTACCATGTTAGTGCTACGTCTTCTTTTTTCCTCGAGAAATTTTAGTCAACAGAAAATTAGAAAATGAAATAACGAAATATGTATTTGATAATTTTTTTTTTCTTTTTTAAAATTTATACTTCTTTACTCACAATTTAATTTACTTATTATGTCTTTCACGTTTCTGGAAATATCCTAATTTAGAAGAAATATTTGAGTTCTTAATCAAATTTAATTTCAAAAAACAATAGCATGTTTTTAAAAAATAAATATATAATTTTTAAATTTTGATTTGAAATTTGAAAATATTTTTATAGCTTATATGATAACTATGCAAAAATTTATAGATAAAAATAGTGTTTATAAGCTTACTTTTCAAAAACTAAGAAACTGAATAATTATCTTATCAAACCTAAATTTTCTGAATTGTATCGCATGTAGTTTCCATACTTAAAAAACTTTTTTAATGAACTCTTAAATTTTCAATTTTATGTTTAATAGTAAATATCATCGACTCTATTCATTTAATACATACATCACATTGTGTGTATTATCTCATGATTAGATAATAATACTCACGAAAAATTATGTTTTCTATATAAACTATGTAACACTACCAAACTTGGTACAATTTAAGAATTTATTAGAAATGTTTATTTCTCTCACGAGACTCGCCCCTATTAGGATGGGAATTTTCCATTTAGGAAGAAATTAAATGGGAGAGAGAGTGGGAAGAAATTCTCACAAGCTAAAAGGGGATGGGAAATGTTCCTTGCCTGCCTCATTTGCCTCTTTTTAAATTTATTACAATTATTATTATTATTGTTATTATCATATAAATATTATAGTTAAATTTCATGTTTTATTGATTAATGGTCAAGATAATAAATATGTTTGAATTGAACATTTAAATTTAGATTATATATATGAATAATTTGATAGGTAATTATTTTCTTCTATTAGAAAATTTAAGTAATTTGTCTTTATATTTAAATTGTCCATGTAGAATTAATCTTATAAAAGAAATAGTGAGAAACTTAACTATTTAACTAAAATTTTTCAATAATAGTTATTTAAATTAATTGATTTGTTTAAAAAATAAAATAGAATTTTTTCCATGAGAAACTCAATTCCCTCGAATTCTTCAATTTGATTTGGGCAAAATAAAATAAAGAATTTTGTGGAGATGAAAAATGTAGTTGGAGCAGGCATAAGGACTGGGAAGTTATCCCCGCCCCCGTCCCACCCCATATACATCTCTACAAGTTGCAAATTATTATAGGTAATTTTGGACCAAAGGACAAAATCATCCAAAAAAAGCAAGGTTGATAGCAAAATGACCAAAGAAAGGAAATAAAGCTCAGTGCATGGTAAAAGACCCAATGGGAGAACCAAATAAAAGAGTTAGAATGGGCCGAAACTCATTCCAAGCATGGCCTCGGAGCCCTAGCAATTCGGCTAAGGGAGATTCCTTTCATGCCCATCGGTCCAACAAGCCTTAAAAACAACCTTAGATAGACTCAGAAACATAATCATAAAAGGATTAGATCAAACTAAACTATAAATAGGCCAGAAGAACCTAGAGCAAATAAGTTCTGAGTAATTGGGTTACATACTTCTTCTTTTTATTCGTTTCTGACTTAAGCATCGGAGGGGACGTGGCCCTTGCCATCCTGGTGTTGATATTGTTTCTTCCTTACAAGTCTTTCGCTTTCCTTAAAACAAATAAATTTATTGTCCTTGCCTAGGACAAATTTTGACATCAACAGTTGATGTCGTCTGTATGGAGCGAAAAAAACTTGTGAAAGAAACCCTACGAAAGTTAGAAGAATGAGTCAAAGGCCACAAAGAAGTTGCAGCAAGGAAAATTCTAATTAGGACCACCATCCAAAGAGGACAAGGGAAATGCAATCCCCTCGGCCTCAGACCCAGGAAAAGGTTGATGCATTGGAGCAAAGGATGAAAGGGATAGACCATAACGTGTTGTGATTACTGAAATTCTTAAAACCAAAGGATCAACTTACAATCGGAGAGTAGAAGAAACAAGCGAAAGATCTTCGATCCCCTGCAAAAGGAAAAGCCCCAATGGTTGAATAGACGAGAAAATCAAATCCCCTTACTTCAAAATCAAATGGAATACTAAATTTGGAGACAGGTCAAGTTAAAGGGCTTGGAGATCCACTAAATACTAAGCTACAAAAGGAAGCAAAACAAAAAGAAGATAATGAAGCAGAATTCTCAAGCAACAAGGATACAAGCGAAAGCTAAAATAGAAGGATAAGATCGATAGTTCTGAAAATCTTATCGAGTCGAGGCCAAGGCAAAGGTTGAAGCAATGCCCAAGGGATAATGAAGATAAGAACTCAACAGGAAACTGAGTTACGAAGGGAAATCAAAAAAAGAGTGATGAAAAAAAGTCATAGTGTCGAGGCTAAACAAGCACTTTGAGTAGCAGATTTGCTTAGAATCCAGAATGAGTTGGGACTATCCGAGGCAACATGCACAGAAGGCATAATGACAGCTTGGATTAGATGCTTTGATCGAACAGATAGATCCACCATTTACTGATGTAGTCATGAGTGTTGAATTACTCGCCAAATTCAAACTACGACAATTAAATTATATAATAGGAAGAAATACCATGTAGAACATCTTAACACCTACTGATCCTAGATGAAGCTCCATAAGTTGTAGGATGACATAAGAAGTCAAGCCTTTTCTTTCACGCTAATAGGGTCTACAAAGGAATGGTTCAAAAAACTCAATAGAAAGCCAATCGATTCTTTCAAAGAATTGGCACAGACATTATACACAATTTTTGGGAGGAAGAGATCAATGAAAACCTACAACTCATCTATTGACAATTAAAAAAAAAGTTGGGGAGACGTTCCAAGAGTACATCGCTCAATTTAACAATGAAGCATTGCAAGTGGAAGGCTATACAAATGGAATAACCCTAATGGCAATCTTGAACAGACTCATAGATGTGAAATTCTTAAGATCTTTAGGGAAAAGATAAGCAATACCATATGTGGAACTCATCATTAGAGCACAAAAATATATGAGTGAAGAACTCCTTACATCACAGGGAGTAAGCGACGAACCATGAAGAAAATCGCCAAGGTTCCGGCCGAGAGAAAAAGAGGTTAAAAGTGTTGGGATTGGTGTCTTAAATCTCTTTATACTCATAGTTCGTAAACTTGTATAAACAAATTGTTATTAATAAAATAAAAAGTTATTTTATTTTGTGCATTAATTCAATTCAATAAACTAAGATCCAAGATTATTTTATGTAACTTGAACAGTATGTGGTAGACATACAAGTGAATCATGTTCAAGTAATAACCTGAATGGTCTGTAGTATATGAATAAGGTTGGGTATCTTAACCTGGTAACACTACGAATACGATTCATTTTGTAATTGTTACAATTGTTGTAAAGTGTTACAAATGATCTGATCCTGGTCGTTCATGTGGAGAAATGTAAGTGGGGATATCCTGTACAAAGAGTTTGTATAAGATCAAACCATGAAATTATTAGTTTTTCTTTATAACACCGTTACTTGAAGAGACCTATATTTCACTAGGATGACCATAGATGACTTGACCATAATCCTGAATAAGTTAAGAACTCCTACCTATAAGGGCAGTCCTTTGATCTTTATGGGTCAAAGTGGCTAAATTTGTCGACTCAATATGTCTACCATTTTGGGGATTCGTCTAAGTGAGGAGTTGGGAACACATCTACACAAGATAGAATTCACTCCTTCCCGTTGTTAGGGTAAGTAGATGAATTATTCCCTAAAGGGCTGATTCCAGGTCTTGAACAATGAGGCATCTCACCCTTTCACTAGTTAGAGATGGGTCTAGTTATAATTGAACTATGACTAATTGTTCATTTGAGGAATCGGTGATATTTAAGAAGTTAGATAGAACTACAGGGATAAACCAAAATTTTGACCCAACTGTAGTTACAAATAATTTGTGAAGGGTCAACTTATTATTGATTAGTTATATCCAATGGACACTAAAATATATCTATAATACAAAGAATGGAGTTGTCGGTCTTTAATGAAGTGTCTAATAGTTAATGAATGTTGATTAATTTAATTAAAGAGTTTAATTAATTAATCTAATATGTAGGTCTATAAGGTCTCATTACTAGCTCCATAAGGGTTTAATGAGAATCAATTGATTTTGGATTAATTTTAATTATTCAAATTAGTTAAAAGAAATTAATTGTATGAGATGCAATTAATATAATGTATATGGATACATTATAATATAAAGTTTAATGAGAGAGATAAATATTTGAATATGATTCAATTATTAATTAATTATATGAATGAGATTCATATAAAACTATAGGTTAAAATTAATATGAATATGATTTATATTAAAACTATAAATTATATGAGAAAATATAAAGTTAGGTTATATTATATGGGATATAATATAAAGTTTTATTTAATTATATTACTTAATATAATTAAATGTAAAATAACTCCATTTATGTGATAGAGCTATGAAAATAAATCCCCTCATATCTTTCATATACAAGAACATCATAGAGGAGTAGGTAGATTGATTCAATACGTGAAATTCAAAGGATTTGGAATTCTCTCTGTAAGGTCTTCTTCCTCTCTGTGAAAATTCTCTCAAAATTTCTCCTCCCTCATCAAAATTAACAAGAATAGCCCACAACTCCTTCTTGATTCTCACCTTGAGAATAGTGAGGAAGTCACTTGTGGTGGTGTCCAAGAGTTTCTGTGTTCTTGTTGTGTTCGTGGGAGAACTGTTCGTGGGGAGCAAAAGTTCTTTGTTCATGATCACCGAAAGAGGATTACGTGAAAAGTTTTTCTTCAATGGTATTTGTTAATCTTCCCTTTCCTCTATGTTAATTATAAAGCATGCTTAGATTCATGTTTACCCTCTCTGTATTCTGTGGTTTCTCTGATTTAATTCATTCCAAAAATAAATTCATGACACAAAGGCGATTAATCACTTCCGCATCGGAAATTCGATTCCTTCAGAAAGATCACCTCAATGTTCTAAGAGATCAAGGTCAAAATTTCAAGAGACGTACAGGGCTAAACCTACAAACAAATTTGAACAATATACTCTGACAACAATGCCATCAGTAGAAATCCTCTTAGAAATCAAGAACATGAATCTAATGAGGGAGCCAGAAAAGATGAGAACTAGCCCGCACTGAAGAGACAATGAGAAATATTATTTATTCTATGGTGACTACAAACATTCAACTCGAGATTGCATTTAGTTAAAAGATGAAATAGAGGCATTTGATCAGGAATGGATTCTTAAAGGAATACATCGGAAAAGGCCAAAGGAGAAGAAAGAACGAGGAGGAGCCAAGGCAGGGTAGAGAAGATCTACCAAAAGGGAGACGAGATATGGTACCTGATAGGGACAATGACCCTCCAACTATCTCCACAGTGGTATGATATTGTCCACTTTGAGCATAAATCATCATAGTTTTGCTTTTGGTTTCACCCTAAAAGGCCTCATAACAATGGAGATAATTATCCTCACTTATATACCCATGATCCTCCCCTTATCTAACCAATATGAGACTTTGGTCTCATTCCCAACAGTACCGACACGAGAAATAAGAACGATAAACAGGGGAGGGGGAGGGGTTGAGAAGCTAGGCAAGAGCCAAAAAGATACGAGATGTTTTCCATGCACGTATTGGTCTCGAACCCATAAATCACTTTCGCCGAGGTCGAGGCAAAGAATCTTCACCAACCACATAATGATGCCTTGGTGATAGTGTTAAAAATCACAAATTTAAAAGTTCACTCAGTGGATGGTGGAAGTGAAGGAATTCTTATACAATAGTACCTATGAGCAGAAGTGGATCTTTCCAATTTCATTGTGACCGAATTTTCACACATACATTCTAACATACAGATATGCATTGAAAACACTAATTGCTGGCATGCTTTAAAAGATAAATACAAAAGACCGAGAGAACATACCAGTTGAAGACTTTCTTCACAAGAACTCGATCCAACCGTGAACAAACTCCTCTCGCTCTTTCTCATCCAGCAAGCAATCGCCTAGCACCACCACGGTTGTCTACACGAACAGCAGCGCACGAACAAAAGGCAACGTGGACGACACCACCACTCGAAGCCCTCGGTATTCTCGGAGTGAGAATCCAAAGGGTGGACTTTGATGGAATTGGTAAAGGGGAGGAGGAAAAGAAATTGTGTACTACGATCAAGAAAATGGGAGAAAGGGGAAGATAATCGTATAGTCGGGTGCTTAATCATTTAGGTCGGGGTACACGATCGTGTAGTAATTGCTAAGTGATCGTCTATCAAAAGGTAAGCAATTATTTAGATACACTCAGGCGCTAAGTGATCGTCTAGCAAAGGTAAGCGATCGTTTAAGAAATCACGAGTGATCGTTTAGAAAGCGCGGGTGTTCAATCGTTTAGTAGATGGGGCTATTGTATAAGCTCTCAACAACTAAGCGATACAAGGCTTTCACATCGTGAGCGATCTAGCGTGTCTTTTTCGTGTCTCTTGCAAAAATGAAAACTATTTTCATTTTATTCTTAAGTCACTAAAACTGAATTCAACTTCCCACTTTTGCACGAATTTGGAGAAAACTTCTGCTAATTATCTCACAACCGCCCAATTAATAAAATAATGAATATAATCATATTATATTCTTAACTTATAGTTTAATATCATATTGTTGGATTTTATGTCCTAAAACTCGTAGTTTGTAAATTAATAAATATATTATGTTTTGTTTTTCGATAAAGTTGTTATTGAAATTGTAATCTTGAATCCAATAAACTAAGGTCCTGAGGCTATTTAATGTAGTTTAAACTTTATGTAGTGACATAAATGTGGATCAAGTTCAAATATATAGCCAAAATGGTCTATAGTATATGAATAAGGTTGGGCGCCTTATTCTGGGGACACTATGGATACGGCCCACTTTGTAGTTAGTACAAACGATGTGATCCTAAATCATTCATATAGAGATATGTGAGTGGGGGCATCCTATGCAATGAGTTTTCATAAGACTGAACCATGAAATAGTCACTTTTTACGTTTCTAAATGTCGTTTATTGTATAAAACTGACTATTTCGTTAATTGATGACCTAGGTAACTTAATCTTAATCCTGAGCTAACTATAAACTCCTGTTCACTCGGAATTATCCTTAGATCTGCATATATGAGGGCAGCTCATCATCGCTGGCCCAATAAGCCTCCAATTTCAGGGATAAGATCAGGTGGATAGCTGAGAATATAGGGTGCAAGATGGAATTCATTCCTATCCATTATAGGGATAGTAGATAGGTTGTTCCCTTTAGTACTGAATCCAGGTCTTGAACAAGGGGCCCCACCCTCTCCTTGGCCCTAGAGGGGTTCGGTTTATAGGTTGGACCTTAAACCAATTGTTCATTAGAGGATCAATGGAACTTAAGAAACAAGATGTAGTCTTGGGAGTAAAACGGTATTTATGACCCAGCCGAGATTACGAACAACCTGTGAAGGATTAGCATACTAATCATGGTTATATCAAATGGACACAAATATATCTATAGTGAAGGGAGTGCAACTATGGGACTATAGTGGAATGACCCATTAGTTAACGAATGTTGATTAGCTCCATCTAAAGAGTTCAGCTAGCTAATCTCGTATTGTTGGAGCCCATGATCTATAGGTCCATTAGGTTCCTCTACTAGCTCATATGGAATAAACTTATAACAGTATGATAGAATAATTTGAATTGTTCGAATTAGGTGAAGAGAGAGAAACCGACAAGTATATGTGATATAATGGTCGGATTTTTCAGTTTAGAGATATAACTTTAATATTTAAATGTCATTTAAATATCAATAATATGAATACGTTCATATTCGGAAGCTCGGAAATAATAGAAATGGTCAAAGATGTAAAAAGTCAAATAGTTGACTTTTGACTTTGAAAAGTCAAACTTTGACCGACCTTATATTCAAATGTGATTGAATTTTGAGAAAATGAATGCGGATTCATGCTCGAGAGGTCAAAATTAGTCAACACGAAAAAAATCATAAAAAGTCAAAATGTTGACTTTCTAGTCAAAGTTTGACTTTGACCAAATGACTATTTTGCCCTTTGACTAAAGTTAGTGGGAAAATCCAAACTTTTGTTGGATAATTTTACTAACAAAATAGTGGACTAGGTGTTGGTTTATAGTGGAGACATTAAGCCCACTAAGATAGTAGATTATAGATGTTGGATTTTTATGGATTTGTTTCAAGCAAATGTTGCATGGTTTTTCTATAAAATGGCTTTTCAATTTGGTTTAAAGACTTTTGTCAATTTTGTCAAATTTAGTTTTTCAAAATTGGGCTGTAAAAAGGAAAACCCAAAACCAAAATTTCATCTTCTTTTTCCCATCTCTTTCTCTCTCTCGGTTTTCTTCATCCACCGGGTTCCACAATCCGATTCTGAGTCCAGAGGATAGTAGGTCAACTCTAGTGGTGGTTTGTTCATGTTCGGGTCGAGATTCAGCGAGGAAGAGCGGTTTTCGGGAGCTACAAAGGTAAGTTTAATTACTGTTTTTCCTTCAATTGCATGCATCTTTTCCTTTAAATTAAAAGCAATTAGAGTGTAATTAGGTCCTAATTTCGCTGCGTATGTCTCGTGTTCCATCACATATATCAACTATAGTGTTTTCTCCTCTACTTGATATAAATCATTTTTGTATCTAATTTTCTCCAAAATAATGTATCTCATATATTTAGTCAATCATATCATATATAATTAACTAGTTCTATTATATCATATATAATCGAACTCCCTCTTGTCAATTTGAACATTTCAAACTGACCCAAAAACTGGTTCTCAACCTTTATCCAAGCTACCAAGGGGACCTTATGAACCTATAGCTCGAAGCTCCAACAGTACGTGAATAGCTGACTAAACTCTTTAGCCATGAGATCCATCATCCGTTAACTGCCAGGCATTCCACTAAAGATCGACAGCTGAACTCTTCTTACCACAGATATATTTCTGTGTCCATCGGATATAACCAATCATTAGTACGATAACCCTTCACAGATGCTCGTAAGTACAGCTAGGCCAATTTACCGTTTTGCCCCTGTAGTTACATCTCACTTCTTAAGTACCACTGATCCCTCTAATGAACAATACAACATAGTCCAACTATGTGTGAACACCTCTCGGGCCATGAGAAGGTGTGTGGTGTCATATTGTTCAAGCCCTAGAATCAGCCCTTAAGGGAGCTATTTATCTACTTGCCCCTACTTCGAGAAAGAAGTGAATTCCATCTTGTATAGCTGAGTTCCCAACTCCTAAATCAGACGAATCCCCAAAGTGGTAGGTTTGAGTCGACGACCTGGCCACTTGCACCCATGCAAATCAAAGGACCGCCCTCAATGGCAGGAGTTCCTAACCCACTCAGGATTGAGGTCATGTTACCTATGGTCATTCTAGTGAAGTGAAATCTCTGTCATGAACGGTGTTATATAACGAGACATTAACACTTTGTGGTCAGGTCTTATACAAACTCTTTGTATAGGACACCCCCACTCACATGTCCCCTACGCGAATGATCAGGATCAGACTATTTATGACAAGTCACAACACTTGTATCTATTCCACAAAGTGGGTTGCATCCGTAGCGTTACCAGGATAAGGTTTCCCTCTTATATCCATATACTATAGACCATTTCGGTTATCACTTAAGACATGATCCACTTGTATGTCACCACATACATGCTTAAGTTACATAAAGACAACCAGGGATTT
This sequence comes from Benincasa hispida, assembly GCF_009727055.1. Classification (NCBI taxonomy): domain Eukaryota; kingdom Viridiplantae; phylum Streptophyta; class Magnoliopsida; order Cucurbitales; family Cucurbitaceae; genus Benincasa; species Benincasa hispida. The sequence goes on along the minus strand of NC_052360.1, from coordinate 33,460,661 downwards.
TAGTTTATTGGTTTGTGGTAAAGCAAATAAAACATTCAGATGAGCAAAATCAAGAAGTGAAGTAAATATCATATATTATACATCACAAGCATTCGTACAAACTTTACAAACTACAGGACATGAGACTTTAGGACATCAACCCCAACAGGAAGCTCGACCGATGTCTTAACTCTAGCAACATTCGACTAAATGGGATTGGAAAGGGAGCAACTAAGGAGTATTTCAACACCACTGATTGGGTTTAGAGGAGAAAAGGTAATCCTTGAAGGACTCGTGGATCTCCTATTCACATTTGAAGAGGGAGAAAATATTGTTAATAAAGTAATAAGCTTCCTAATAGTAAATTGTTCAACCACTTACAACGTCATACTAGGAAGGTCTACTTAACACAAACTAGAAGCGATAGCATCAACTTACTATCAAGTTGTGAAGTTTCCAACCCCCACAAAAATAGGAATAATTGAAGGAGAGCAAAAAAAAAACTTCAAGGGAGTATTACTTTACAATATTGAAAGGGATGAATTGATCAAAGAAAAGGTCGACTGGATACTCACGGAGTCCTTAATTTTTAATTATACTAAATTTTTTTGAATTAATGTCTAGTTAAATTTTAAATAGAGAAGGTTAAGACCGACCTTGTAGTTCTTAAAATTTCGACATTAAATAAGCATCAAAGTGGACATGGTCCTTACCACCCTGATGCTAATCTTGTTTCTTCCTTGCACCTAAGACAAATGTTAGCATCATGACAAATTATTTCAAAGTAAATAAACTACCTATTGTGCATGCAACAAAATTGAAGAAATGAAAAATAAACTAGCTGAGAGAAACAGGAACTCCAACGGATCACATTGTCAACAAAAACATTAGCAAAACAAAAAAACAAAAACAAAAGGAAAAAGAGGAAGGAACTCTGGGGACACTTGGATTCCTTGAGAGGAGAGATCCATATTATCATATGGATTAGTTAATGAACAAAATTTTGGACTAAATTTCAAATTTAGAATTCTTGAGGGGCCTTCTTAACAAATTTTTCCTATTGATTCAAGAAAAGACATATATATTTAATACATAATATAAGAGTATGGATTTATATAGTAAATAACTATTGTAAAGATGAGCATTTTCACCATGAAAGCTTCAAAATCTTCCATTGGAGGCTTAATGAGATGAGATAATTCAGGGTCCTTTATGAGTTTTTTTTTTTTTGTTCTTTTATTTTTTCTATTCACACTTAAAATCCCTTCAATTTCTTTCCTTATAATTTAAGAAAAAAAATAAATCTTGATTTTGTCATGAAGCCATAGATTGACAAAGTAATGTTTTTTGGGGCATATCATTTAAAATTGGAATAGATTTTTTCTCGATATAACATAATGCATGAAAAAAATCTTTGAAGATCAGTAAGATATTAAAAATTAATTAGCAAACATGTTAAATCTTTTCATAGAAATATATTAACACAAAAGGTTCTATAAAAAAAATAACTCGTCTATGAAAATATTGATTACATGGGTCAAAAAAATGAAAATGAATTTATATCCACATACATATACTTGTTTCACCCTTTTCAAGAAATAGCTAGAGGCAAATAGTAACCAATAGCGAGCACAATATTGAAGACCCGTCTTGAAAATAACAACTTCAAAAAGGTGTATTCCAATCAACAATATGGCCTAAAACTATGATACATTAAAATATGAAAAAAAAAAAAAAAAAAAAAAAAAAAAAAATCTTGAGTACATTCTTGACTACACCCATCTTTTTACAACTCCAGTTGTCCAACTACAGTTTGTCACGTGACAAATTCTTTCTTTCTTTTTTTCTAAAATACTTTTAAATTTTCCTACTTTGTGATTGGAGTGTGCTGCAAAAAGGTGGGTGCAGCCCAGAATCGGTTATAAAACATACCAAAGAAAACTAAAAATGGATAAAAAGATTGATCATTGCCTGTAAAATGACCATTGTTGCTGTTGTTGAACCACCAAGGTGGAGGCTTTAAAATGTGAATCAGCAGAAGCAAGCATGTCCCCAATGATTCCAAGTTCAGGAAACTCATTCCATTCCATCAAACCTGAAGTCTGTGGAGAATCAACTCCATCTCTTCTTCCAACTACTATGAGATCATATTCATCACCAATGGATCTTACTATTGCTGCTGTCTCTGACCCCTCATCCGCTCTCTTTTCCACGTACCTAAACGGTTCGCCCCCCACAAAACTATGCTTCACGTCGTTCAGCAGCTCCGTGTCAAGAACTGTCTCCCAATGGCTAATGCTCTCATCTTCTGCGAGTAGGCGTATCACTGTGAGTTGAGAAGTGCTCAGCTCTTTAACCATGCGTCTAGCTAATGAAAATGCTTCCCTATCGTCTTTACCACCAAGGAAAATCATTGCAACCTGTAATAACGATGTACATGAACCACCAAACAGACGATAGCTTGAAAGATGGCCACGGTCAATGAGGATTCCCACCGAGCACGGTGCTCGCTCAAGGACTTGGCAATTTAACGCCCTTATCGTGTTATCCTCTGATTCCACGAATCCTTCCCTTGTCCATCTTCGATGAAATGGAAGGATTATAAGGGAAGTGAGTTTGTTAACCGCTACGGTGCATATGTCGTCATGCATTAGTTTCATTGGAGCGATTGCGGTGAATACCTCAACCGATACAACACCTTCGTTGCTCCTTTCGTACTTGCGAAGCATTTGAACTATACTATCAGAGACCATCACTTCGGATGAACTTTTTTGGTCATGAAGCTCATGTGTAATGAAAACCGGGGTGGCTCGACCAACCAATTCTACGAGGTGAAGAGCATATAGAGAGACAGGAGACTCCTCGGTCGGACATGACACATTGAGAAGGTTAAGCAAGACAGGAACATCATCCTGTGTATGAATGCATCCTAATATGCTCAACTCAGCATCAGGCTTCAAATTGAGAATGTTCTTTTTCTGATAGTTAGTATATTTTCTTGAAGGATCATAATAACATTTCACGAGCATCGGCATCAGTATCGAGAAAATCAAAATATCAACAGTCAACACTGCAAAAGTCTGCTCACTTAGGAACTGCAAATTTCACACCAAACAGACCAAAAGTTACTTTTTATTTTACTGTCAAGTACATAAGAAAAAAAAGAAGTCTAATATTATATAAAGCCTTACATTGCTGTCATAAAAGTAAGAGCAAGCAGCAAGCTCTACAATGCCTTTGCTGCACATTATGAGGCCAAACGCCAAGGCATCATGAGAAGACATCTTGAAATATAGAGAAGTACCAATAGAGACGGCCATTTTTCCAATAGAGGTTATTAAGATCACAATAGTAGAATGAGTCAAAAATGCTCCATCGTAGGGAAGGAATGAAAGATCAACCTTCATCATAGAAATAGTGACAAAGAGTGGAACAAAAAGTGAAGTAATAATGCCGTCAAGTTTATTCACTAGACTGGTTCCTAATGGTGGTCCTTCAGGCACAGCCAAACCCAAGATAAATGGCCCGGTGTAAACGGTTCGTCCCATAATGTTTGAAGTCACACTAGATACAAGTACCAATAGAATGATGATGCATATGTATCCATCTGGAACAGGCCTTCCATTTGGCGTGGACCTAACGATCCAGAGCATCGCAGGGCGAAAGATGAACACGACAATAACCATCGACGCAATTGCCAAAGCAAGAGTCATCAAAGCATTCAAAGCAGCCTGGCTTTGAAAATTTTCAACAACAGTAACTATGAAGGAGAAACTCAGACCAACCAAATCAGCTACTATTGTAGTGGAAAGTACCAAACGACCAACATCAGAATTCAGAATTTTGAGATGGTCAAGCAGGCAAACCACAACAGCAAATGAAGTGTATGATTGGTTTGCTGCCACAAACTCCATGTTAGCTATTTCATGTTTTTTCCCAATTCTTGAGAAACCAAATGCTGCCAATGACCCAAGTATTACAGGAATAACTATTGATAAAACACCACCTATCAAAGGTTGTCTTCCTGATCTCTTAACCACACTTAAATCCATCCTAACTCCAATGAGAAACACAAAAAGTGTGTAACCAAACCCTGCCAGCAAACCCACTATATCTTGAGATGCAATGGAAAATATACTATCTTTGAATTTATCAAATGACCTAAAACTTCCCCTCCATGATGATCCAAGTATCAACCCAGCCTGTAACAAAGCACCAACAAAAGAAGCAAAGAAAAGAAAAGCTAAATCATCACCATCATCACATTCAAAACCTTAGCTTAAACTATTACCTCACAATACATTCAAAGATCTCTTCCTATCTATTCATGTTTCACAGGTAGACTCAAATATTAATCTTATTTACATAGCTTCACTATACAAGACAGGTAGTGATATGAACCTTCCAAAGCATCAAGTTATTATTTATCTTAGAGTCAATAATTTTGATGAAATCTTAGTATTTTCCAATTTTAACCTTTTTTATGATACATTAAGTAGGGATATTTTTGTCATTTTACTATAAAATAAGATGTAACATTAGGATTTTCATTGAGAGCCTATTAAATAGTCTTGCATTAGGTTGTTTGACAAAGAATGATGAATTGAATATTGAATTTTGGCCAATCAGCTTTTTCTTTCGAGTTTAGCCACTTGGTGTAGTGAAATTCGTTCTTTGTCTCGAAAGTTTTGATCTTAAGACAATCCGTATCTAACTCAATCATTCCAATTAGCTAGGATTTTTGTATAAGAGATCAATTAGTACTTATAATAAAGTATATTTCTCAAATCCCAAAAGCAATACACATATTAATGATTCAAAGAAGAAGAGACTTACAATCATTTGAGAGACAAAAACAGGGAGGCCAAAAAGCTGGAGGAAGAAATGGAGGAGGATAATGACAGAGAAAATAACCAGCATTTGAAGCTCCAACAATGGAAGAGGAGAAGTTCTGAGTTTAGAAGAAGACCCAAAAACAAAATCCCAAATGCCATTGGAATTAATCTTTGGAGGAGTACTCAAACAGAGGGTGAGGAAATCCCCATTATCCGCACCAAAAACATCGTTGTAAATGGTGATATTGAAAGCCATTTTTTGTATGTGGGAAGCTGAAAGCTATGGCTGTGGATAAAGAAATCTGTGGATTTATAAAGAAGAAGATAAAAATATGAGAAGAATGAGAAATGGAGAAGAAAGAAAAATTTGCAGAGGTTGGGGTTTGAATGAGGCAACAAAATTGAACTAACAATTAATGGGTTTTTGTTTCTAACTACATTTGTTAGCATTGTGTAGCATTCAAGCTTTGTGAGACTGTTTTTCCTTTCCTTATATTTGGCAAATTTTAAATTTTGCCCTCTTACTTTAAGCCAAAAACAACAAAAATTCAAACCCCCGATCTTTATCAATTTCTTTTATTTTCATCAATCAAATTTGTTTAGAATTTCACCCACCCTTGTTCTAATTGAAGAAAAAACTAAGGACCCGTTTGCTAGTTGTTTTGGTTTTATTTGGTAATAATTTTGTGTTTTTGTTTTTAAAAATCACGTATATTTCCTCCATTTTTTTTATAATAATTCGTATATTTATTAAGTTTTATGAATTGAATTTTTAGTCAAATTCCAAAAATAAAAACAAGTTTTTAAAAGCTACTTTTTATAGTCCGTTTGACAATCATTTTGTTTTTTATTTTTTATTTTTTTAAATTAAGCCTATAGACACTACTTTCACCTCCAATTTTCTGCCTTTGTTATATACTTTGTACCAATGGTTTAAAAAAATCAAGCCAAATTTGAGGGAAAAAATAGTTTTCTAAAAGTTGTATTTGTTTTTTAAAATTTGGCTAAGAATTCAACTATTGTATTTAAGAAAGATGCAAATTATTGTAAGAAATATGGATGAAATATGCTTAATTTTTAAAAACAAAATGGTTACCAAACGAGACCTTAGTTTTCAAATTTTGGCTTGGTATTTTAAACCATTGATAAGAAGTAAACAACAAAGGAATAAATTTAGAGATGAAAATAGTATCTATAGACTTAATTTTCAAAAACAAAAATAAAAGACCAAATTGTTACCAAATGGGCCTTTTCCTTTTTAGTTTTTTGTTTTTTAAAATTAAGCTTATTTCCTTTCCATTTCTCCTCTATTATTGGAAACAGCATGAAAAAACGTACGAAAGCGAGTGGTCATTTAGCTAAATTGAAGTTTTATTGATGGAGTTATTTAGCTAAATTGAAGTTATATCAATGGTGTTATTTAGCTAAATCGAAGTTGTATCGATGGAGTTATTTAGCTAAATTGAAGTTGTATCAATGGAGTTATTTAGCTAAATTGAAATTGTATCGACGGAGATATGGCAAAACGAAATTGCAAAGGGATCGTGTATCATAATGTTAGCGAACGGACACCATTATGTAAGCGGTCGCACACAATGACATCAACGGTTGCATACCATGATGTTAGTAATCGTGCACCATGATGTCAACAATCACGCACATTTTCTACACGTACGACAATTTTGTTTTTGTCATATCTTCATCGATACAATTTCATTTTAGATAAATGACTACTCGTATATTCTTTCCAACTATGCTTATAAATTGACCAAAATGTTGAAGTATCTTTACTTTTAAATTACATTGAATTTTCGTTTTTTGGTTGTTGAAAGGGAAGAACAAAAGAGATGTAGGAAATAGGGGAGAAAGTGAAGTATTTAATATTGAGGGTAAAAGTGATATTTCACATGTCAAAAATGTTAATAGCAAACAAAAGTTTAGAAAGAGGTAAGTCATAGAAAAGTTTTTACTTTTTGGGTCATTTTTTACAATTTTTCATAATGATTTACAAGTTTTTAAAAGCTACTTTTTTTTTTCAAAATTTTGCTTGGTTTCTTAAACAATTGGTAAAAAGTAGATAATAAATGAAGAAATTTAGAGGTGTAAATAGTGTCTATAAGCTTAATTTTAAAAAACAAAAACAAAAAACCAAATGGTTATCAAATGGTGTCTAACTATTTGGTTTTTGTTTTTTGTTTTTTAAAGTTTATAAGCAGTGTTCTATTTCTCGATTTATTTATTTTGGTATCTATTATTTTAGCAATGTTTTCAAAATCTATGTTAAATTTTGAAAACTAGAAATATATATATACATAGTTTTTAAGAACTCGTTTTTTATTTGAAATTTAGCTAGTATTCAATCAAATCTTTTGTTAGAAAATATGAAAAATGTTTTTTTTTTGTTACAACATGTGGGTATTGTGATTGGAAGTATAACTACGAGATTAATAGTATAAATTTACTATGCTAACATAGATATGAAAAATAGTGTAAGAAACCCTAGAAAAACAAGGTCAATTATCAAAAATAAAATTAATTAAATAAATAAATAACATTACAAATAGTTACAAAAAGGGTTTTTTGTTAGTTAAAACTTCTAAATTATAACTATGGTTTAAAATTTTCAAAATTATATTTATTTAATTCATTTACTTTAAGAAAGAAAATTATTCTTTTTCAAATAATAATTTTATCAGGTACTTGAACTTTGTATTTACTTGATTGTGTGTGTATAAGTGGTGACTAAACAAATTTTTTTGTTAGAAAGTAATAAAATCTAAAACTTCTTCACTCACCAAAACATGTTTTCATTATTTGTTTGGGTTAAGTTACAAATTTAGGTCATTTGAAATTGATTTAACTGCTTACGATAAAGGTAAAAGAATAGCAATTTGAATCTTCGATCTCAAAAAAAAATATGTATATAGTTATTATTTTTTAACTATGTTCATGTTAGTTTTTACCAACTAACTTATTAGTTACATGTGTTACGCAATGTAAAAATTCACTGCACATTACATTAATATTTAAATTGTGATATTAACTCGAAGATTAGAAACAAATTTAAAAGTTCAAAATGTAATTGAAACTTTTTTAACTAGGAGAATTAAAATCATAAAACCATCTTTTACTTGGTTTGTGATCTAATCAGTCATTTACGGAAAAAAATTCTAAAATATTTCTTTATTAAGCTACTTCATTGTTATATATGGTTATTTTTAACCTTTTTTTCTCTCTCTCGTACATCTAACCATTATAAAACTAATTGTAGATTATGTTTATCAAATTAAGAATTTGCAAGACTAACTAGTTATCTCATCCATAAATTTAGAAATTCATTTAAAAGGGAATATAAAGTTATGACAATATTTTACTTTAGTATTCAAATACTCAACAAATAGAGAAGTTATTTGAAATTGTTGCTAGAATTGTTGGGGTTGATTTCATAAATCTCGTAGGGTCTTGTAGTTTGTAAACATATGTATGAACAAATATTTGTGATGTAATAATATGAGATATTTTCTTCACTATTGTCTATGAAATATGAGATATTTTAGTTGCATTAACTACAAACCAATAAACTAAGATCCCTGGTTATCGTTGTAACTTAAGCATGTATGTGGAGACTTACAATTGCCTTAAGTGGTAACCTAAATGGTCTGTAGTATATGGATAAATGAGAAAAACCTTATCCTAGTAACACTATCCGTAACACTACGGATACGGCCTGCCTTGTAGTTGTTACAAGTGTTGTAAAGTACTATAGATGGTCTGATCCTGATCATTCTTGTGGAGACATGCGAGCGAGGGTATCCTATACAAAGGAGTTTATATAAGACCAGACCACGAAATGTTTAGTCTCGTTATATAACATCGTTTATGACAGAGACTTTTATTTCACTAGGATGACCATAGGTAACAGGATCCTAATCCTGAGTGAGTTGGGAACTTCTGCCTATGAGGGCGGTCCTTTGATTTGCATGGGTCTGAGTAGCCAGATTACCAACTCAAACCTACCACTTTGGGGATTCGTTTGATTGGGGAGCTGGGAACTCAACTACACAAGACGAAATTCACTCCTTCCCCGAAGCAGGGGTAAGTAGATCGATTGCTCCCTTAAGGGCTGATTTTGAGGCTTGAACAATGTGGCGCCACACACTTTCTCATGGCCCGAGAAGTGTTCACTCATAGTAGAACTATGATGTATTGTTCATTAGAGAAATCAGTGGTACTTAAGGAGTTAGATATAATTACGGGGGCAAAACGGTAAATTGGCCCAATTGTACTTACGAGCATTTGTGAAGGGTTATTGTACTGTTGATTGGTTATATCCAATGGACATATAAATATATCTGTAGTGAGAAGAGTGCAGTTGTCGGTCTTTAGTGGAGCACCCGGCAGTTAACGGATGGTGGATATCGTGATTAAAGAGTTTAGTCAATTATTCACGTACCGTTGGAGCTTCAAGCTATAGGTCCATAAGGTCCCCTTGGTAGCTCAATGAATTCAAGTTGAGAATCGGTTTTTGGGTTAGTTTGAAGTGTTCAAATTAATAAGAGGGAATTTGATTATATATGATATAATTAAATTGGTTCAATTATATGTGATATAATTGATTTGATATATTAGATATATTAATTGGAGGAATTAATATAAATATGATTTATATTAAATAAAGGAGAAAAGAACTATGGCTTAAATATTACATATGATGTGATATTAAAACTATAGGTTATAAATATAATATGATAAATTAGTTATTATATATATTTATAATAAAAACAATTATGAGGTAATTGTTAGTTGGTTATTTTCTTTTCTCCATTAACCGTGCAAGTGGGAGGTTATTTTCAGTTTTAATAACTAAAGAATAAAATGAAAAGAGTTTTCATTTTTTGTAGATCACATTATTGCATATTAATCGATTGAGTGAAAAGAGAGAGCTATACGATAGTCCTTTGAGAGAATGAACGACGAGCAAGTTAGCTACACAACTGCCTTGTTTACTAAACGATCGAGTACTCTTTGTCTATATGATAAACTTTCTATTTCTCCCACTTACTCGATCGTGTAACTCGATCGCATACATCCTCCTTCCCTCTACCAAATTCACACAGAGCCTACACCTCTTGGATTCTCACTCTAAGAATACAAAGTAGTCATCTGGTGGTGTCAACGTACTGTTCGAGGGACAAGTGTTGTTTGTTCTTAATTGAGGAAATTGCTGAGGCGTGACATTCATGTTGGTGAACGATCGTGTTGTTGCATCAAGGGAACGAGAAGAATAGTTCTTCAAGGGTAAGTTCTCTTGATCCTTAGTATCTTTCTTTAGTGGCATGCTGTAATTTACTCTAAGATGCATAACAGTAATCGTATGTTTGTAAATGTTTTATTCTTTCACAATAGGCTTGGAAAGATCTTACTTTCGCTCATTGCTTCTCTTGAATAATAAATCCTTCAACAATGTTCACTCTAATTATTCTATTTATTAGTGAAAAACACTTTTAATCTCTCTCTCATCAAATTTGAATCTCCAACCTAAAAAAAAAAAAATGAAACCCGACTAATAACTATTTGGTTTTTTATTTTTTATTTTGAAAATTAAGGCTATATCATCCACATTTCTTACAATAATTTGCATTTTTTTTAAGATCAATAGTTGAATTCTTAGCCAAATTCCAAAAACAGAAACTACTTTTTTAGAACAACTTTATTTAGTTATCAAAATTTGCATTGGTTTTTTAAATGAAAAAGTAGATAACAAGAAAGATATTTGATGGTGAAAGTAATGTTCACAAGCTTAATTTTTAAAAACAAAATGATTACCAAACAGGATCTAAATAAATATCAATTATGTTAAAGCTATACACTCACTTTGACACCCACTCTCCCATTGGATTATAGGAACAATCTTATTTTGCATAGAAAAAAAATTATTCCCAAGTGATTTTCAATTTTTCTAAAATCAATTTCAATTTTGAAAATTTTGAAAAGAAGTCATTTTCAAAATAATTTTGATAATGACAAAAGTGATTTTGGTCATGTAAAATTCACTTCAAATCTACCATTTGTACATGTTTAGAAGTGATTTTAAAATTTTAAAATCACTTTCTCATGTTTAAAATCATTCTTAAATATGTCTTCAATCATTCAAAATTATTTAATATTTAGTTTTACACTTTTGAATGTAACTTTCATATTATCAAATCAATTTTGAATGAAAAAACATATTCTAAAATCATTCTTAAACATATCTTTAATCATTCAAAATTCATTTAATATTTAGTTTTACACTTTTGAATGTAATTTTCACATTATCGAAATGAATTTTGAATGAAAAAACATATTTTAAAATTATTTTAATCATTTCATAATCAGTCCCAAACCTATCCTAAATATATTCCTCATAAATTCATGGTGAAAAGTTCAACAAAAAGAACACTTTGATAAATAAATTTGACTCATTCATGTTTGAGAGACCAATAGAGAAGAAATTTTTCGTTAGTAGAGTGAACTAATATGTATCTTTAGTGCAAATTTTCCTTTCTTCTACTTTCCTTCTTCAATTCACATGAACATTTGTTGCACCTAAGATAAGAGACTTCAATATCTTTAACCCTTCAAATTTCTCAATACCACTATTACAATATATATATATATTATATCAGAAGAGAATTGAATTGAAAAACGAGAAAATGAAGGAAAAGAAAAGGAGTTCATGAAATTAGCAGAGGTTTTTATGAAGGTTTTACTAATACACCTTCATCACAAGCACACATAAATTACAATCCTAAGAGGAAAATGACACCATATAGCTTACACTGTAATTACAGACATTACTCAAACTCTTTTTTCCTTTCTCTAATGCCCTTTGAATTGAACACACAGGATGACAAACTCTCAAACCTTGCAGTTCACCAACAAGGATGTATGGAAGCATAGACAATCTCCCTGCCACTCATTCTTCATCTTAAAAACATCGTCGACGAATACTTTGGTGTCGAGAAACTGAGAATTTTCTAACACAATTTAGTATTTTTCACACTCCTATTAGAACCTCAAAATTAGTTCATCTTGCTTCTCTAACATCCTAAACGTACAAGCAAATTGTTGCTGTTGATCATCTGCTACAAACATTATTCTAGAATGACATTTTTTTTTTCTTTTTTTGGTCCTTTTGAAGATTTAGTTTCATTAGTCAAACAAGTTAAAACTTAATGAACTTGGTAAGATGGTGTATGGAGGTTTACCTCTATTACTACCATCAGAAACAAGCTTGAATGCGTTTGGCTGGTGCAAAAGCTCCAGAAGCCTTATTCCGAAGATGGATTTCGTATCGAGATGTCGGCATGACTGATTCAAAAGCCTCGACGAGAAGTGCCACCTTCTTCTTTTTAGCTGGTGCAAGTTTCGTGACAGTTCGTTGGAGTGCATAATCAAGCATCCATTCTTCTGCATTTTTCCTGTCATCCATCAGTTGATGCTTGAGATCTACCTTTTCGGCCTCGGGATCTGGCACCAATGGCAAGTAATTCGGTTCTCGTGGATCGAAGTCCCTTGGATCTTCTGATTCTTCACCAAGCCTCTTGCATTTCGCATTCACTTCCCAATTCTTGCTCAAGAGATCAAGTTCTTCGCTGGAATCAATTGTGGTACGGGATAACTTTGATGCTTTTAGTAATGAATCTGCTCTATCTTTTCCTTCCACAATGTTGACCGGCACAGTGCTATTATCATTCAAAGAAGTTTCTTCCATCTTCAAATCACTAGGTTCCTCATTACCTGTCATTTCTAGGACTGTTGAAGATTCAGTTTCGTCTTCTTCCGCAACAGAATTACTGTTTCCAGTAGCAGAGATATCTTGGCATTTTCCATCAGAATGTTCAGCCTCAATAGCAACCTCATCTCCATGGTTTGGATCATCAAGTTGTTTTTCTCTTTCCATTTGATTATCGATATTGGCATCTAGTAATTCCTCTTGCAAGACATAATCATTGTTGGGGAGCTGGTAATCAACAAACTGTTCATCAGAAACTCCATCAACTTGAAGATCTTGGCTTTCCTGCTCTTTATTTGAAGCTTCTTTTGTTACGAAGGGAGTTTCTACAATCTCAGCTTCCAGTTCATAATTCAGAATCATCTCCAGATATTCAATTTCAGCTCTTTCAGAAACAGCTTGAGTAGCATCCTTCTCATCAAATTCATCCTCTAAATAAGAAAGTTGATCAAAACTTAAGCTCTCAGACACTTGGCTAGCCTCTTCCACCTCCCAATCTTGATGGCGATTCAAGTCAGAATCCCCAATATAGAACTGTTCTTCAAAGTCTCCACTCTTTTTATTGACAACATCATCAGATCCAGCAAGTTCTCCATTCAGCAAACAAGTCTCTTCTGATAAACCCCCAGTTACAGCATTTGAGTGATCTTCAACTTCATCCAAACCATCACTTTCCATACTCAAAAACTGTTGCTCCTCCCACTCTTCCATCTCGGTATCCGTTGAACCAGCATCATCCTCAACCCCATGGAAGATTCCTTCAGTCCCTTCTTCACCTAAACCAACCTCATAGTCCATGGATCCATCAGATATGTTCTCTGCAACTGATTTATTGTCCTCTTCATTACTCAATTCCATTTCGTCTCCCACGGTAGAAGAAGAAACACCAGCACAATATCCACTCATTACCCTATCTTGATTAACTGATCCAACATCGTCAACCTTATTTTCAGCATAAATTTCAATGAAAAAATCCAACTTACCATCATTTTCCAAAACCTCTGGAACCATTTTTTCTTCATCTAGCACTTTCACACCAGCTTGATCAATCCCTTTCGCTCCACAACCAGATGGCTCAACTTTTAGATTCTTCAACAAACGTCTCCTTGCAGACAAGAAACCCTTCAAAGGAGGCAAAGGAGCATGTCTATGGCCATTAAGCGAGCAGTAAGTATAAGGACAGACTTTCATGGCTGAAGTTCCTTCATACTCAGTTGCTCCAGGGCTCAGCATGAAGTATGCTGGAAACTTAGAGTCCTTGAGAGTGGAAGAACAGGTCGCTCTATGAGAATCCATTTCTGCACACAGAGCCACCCTCGAAGACTTCTTAAAACTCGATGTCTTCTTCAAAGTTCTAACCAGTTTCAAACTGGAGGATTTTGTCAAACACTTGGTGGGCTTAAGGCCAGTAACAGAGCCATGAGTAGAATTCTCTAAAGTCCTCCTTCTGGTTTTCTTACTATCACTACAAATTCGAGAATTCCGAGAATTCACCTGAGAAACCTCTTTCCTTGCATCAAAACAGCTCGTGGATTTCATGTAATTGGGCGAGCCATCGCTGGTTCTAATCACGGATGCTTGATTTTGCTTCTGTTTGATTTCCAAAACATTAGAAGAATTCGGTGGTGGTTTACCAGGCAGAGATATATTCTTTCTAATCGGCGATGAATTGAAGCTGATCTCAAAATTGGAAAGCTGAATAGCTCGTGATTTCTTCATCATCTTCTTCAAATCAGCTGCTCTGTTTTTGCCATCTGGGTTTTGAGAAGAAGAAAAAGATGAACTAGTTTTGAAACTCGCAACTCTCTTCTCCCCTTTAACGCTACCACTTTGAACTCCAAATTTGTTCGCCACAATTCTCTGAACCATCTTCTGAAATGGGTTTGATTCGATGAAGCTTTCTTCTCTTCAAAAACAGGGGAATTTTCAATCTCTAGAAGAAACCCAATAAGCTTTTTGGAAAGTTATGCATCAAAGAAAAGTCATAAGAGAAAGATTCGTGAAAACCAAAGAGAACCCAAAGGATTCTTTTCTAATTGGAGATGCTTTGGAAGAACAGAGGGTGGGATTTCTCTGTCTTTGATGATTTGTTAGAGAGAATTTGAAAGTTTTTTTTTTTTTTTTTTTTTTTTGGGTTGGTTTAAATAAATATTGTATTTGTGCTCGTGGATTTTGAAGTCTCGAGATATTGCTAAGACTTAGCTTTGTTCTTGATTTTCTTGTTCTTGTCTTATAAGTAATTCAACTCATTCTCATCGGTTAGGCCATTCTTTTCTTTTCTTTCTTCCTACATATACCGCCAAGGATTTGAATAATCATCTCACTTTTATGTTTTTTTTTTTCCTTTTATTTTAGGTATGTCTTAATTTATGTTATAATATCGAGAAAGTATTAATTTCGATAACTAGTTTTCAAAAGTTTTTTTTAAAAGAAAAACTATAAATAATTATTAGTAATTATATTCCTAATATTTATATCAATCTAGTTCTAGTTGACGGATAATTTAAGTCTCGTTTGTTAATTATTTTATTTTTTATTTTTTTAAAAAAAATAAGCCTATATACACTGTTTTCACCTCCAAATTAGTCAAATTTTGAGAATTAAAAAAAATATCTTTCAAAATTTTGTTTTTGTTTTTGGAATTTGGCTATGAATTCACCCATTATACTTGAAATATGTAAATCATTGTAAGAAATATGGATGAAATAGGCTTAATTTTCAAAAAAAAAAAAAAAACCAATTAGTTACCAAACGGAGTCTTAATTATTTATCTAAAAGTTAAAAGTTTGATTCTAATCCCATATTTTTAAGATGAAGAGTGGAGATTCAAATAGATAATGTCCTAATTAGATTGATTATGTCAATTTGAGCATAACTCAATAGTAAGAAACCAATTATTCACCCAACAATTGCTAAACTTGAATATATGTATATATCAATCATCATCTCATCATGTTTGTTAAACTCTAAAAGTCTACAAATTAATATTATTAATATTTTTTCATTTATTTGTTGGCAAAGAGGAAATTCAAATTAGAAGTAATAGTTAACATTCCAAAAATAGTACATGTCAATTATTTTTTAACTAAACTGAAGAGACACTAGATCATTCCATCATTAGGTTAATGTTCATGATATGAGTTAGTGGCATAAACAACTTTATATTTCTAAACTACTATCTTTCCTCTATTGTCACTTTTAGTTAAAGAGAAAAAGAGGTAAATTTAGGCATGATAATCTTATGTCGTGTACCCCTACTTTTAGTTGTTTTGTTAGCTAATTTTTTAATTATATATTGATTAGAGGTTATACCTAAAACCACTTTTTCTTTAGATAAAAAAAAAAATGCATTTTGATAGTTAAACTTTTGAAATAATTTTCATAATGAATAAAATTACAAAAGTAACTCTTGTTTATTCCTTTTATTTTTAATGTTTAGTTAAATAGACAGTTCAAATCTAACAAACCATATGTTTCCAAATAGTCTCTAATCTTTTAAAAATAATAATAATAATAAAACATAAAATTAAACTCATAAAAAAGATAATTTCTTTTTCCTTCATTTTTTTTCTTTTTAAATAATTTTATTCACTCGAGCTAGTCATTGGAATCGTCATGATAGGCACAACCTTCACCTTAACTGGCGCTGCAACGGAAAGCTTTTATACTACAAGAAACTATTCAAAAGAGGTTTACCACCCTTTTTCAAAGCCTTCATCCATATAGTCTTTCTTCCCGCACGGACGATCGATTGTTAATTGTTGGTTGTACTGGTTTTGATTGTTAGGACCAACATCCTTTCCAGTACATAAGTTTATTAGTTCACAGTTAAGACTTTAGATAAGCCAATGGAGTAGCTCGTCTCCTTTCATAGTATTTTAATAATTATTGAAAAAAGTAAGATTGAACTAAAAATATTGAAAAAAAAATAGGATAGTGAAATCATGGATCCAGTACACGATCACTAAGTAAGCAACTAAATTGTAGATGGGGTCCACAACTTCCTTCTGCATCATAAGGCGAAGCTAATCTAGAGGCACACAAAGACGACCATCATGTGAAAAATGGAGTGACTTGTAATTCAAACTTTTAGTTTCATGTGAACTTCTATCTTGAAATTAAAGAACTAATGAAATTACATTTTATCATGGAACGCTAAATCTAATAAATGAGCATGATATAAAAGATATAAAATAAAACAAGTTTGGAAGAAAAATGTTAGTTAAAAATTTTAAAAAAAAAAAACCATCAAAATCGAGAAAAAAAAAAAAAGAAATGCTAAAATCGTGGACAAAGTCAATCCACATGGCTGAAATGGCAGCCATTTAACATCCATGGTGTGCTGACGGGATAAAGCCATAATCGTATATCGAGTACACGATTTTTTTCAATACTTTTTCCCTCAAGTACATTTTTGAAATTTCTTTCCTATTTACTCCATTTTTATTATTACCTTTAAAAGAAGGGAACTTTTCTTTTACATAGAAAAGGAGTTTAGCAAAGAAGAGTAAAGGGAGGGTAGTAGAGTCATTTCACAAAGGAGGGGAAAAAAACAAGTATACGTGTCATACTTTTACTTTGTTTCGTAATATTATTCCACTGTTGACGGAGAGGAATTGGACGGTGCCGCGCTTTACAAAAGAAACGAAAGTGGTCGGCTTTAGTGGGCTGCTTGTGGGCCCTCCTTTTGGGCCTTTGGTCCATTAACACACGCTTCACGCTCCTCCTCTCTTCTTACAATAATAGTAATAATAATAAATAAATTCTTGCTCTTAAAATATTCATAAATAAATAATTTGTTCTCCTTGCTTTATTTACATTTTTTTATTTAAGAAAACATTATTTTATCTCTCTTTCTTTTATTTAATCTCAAATTCCAATCAAGGGTTCGTCAACTTTGAGTAGCGTAATATGAAAGAGACAAAACCCTTATCATATTTATATATCTTACAATTTTAAATTTTATATATATTTATATACTCTATCTTAGTCCTTAAATATTGAATCTAAAAGGTCCTAAATCTTAAAAAAATTTAATTAAATTGTAGAAAATATCCTTAAAAATTGCAGTAATACTCTTAACCTCCAAAGAGATTAAGTTAAAGAATTTTCCTACCATTAGTTTTATGAACGAAATGGAAGAATGAGAATAAAAAAGTATTGAGAGTATTAAAACGGAGGGATAACAAAAGGAAGAATAGGAAAGTGTTAGTTCATAGATTCAAGTAGAGAAAGCAAGGAAATGAAAGAGGGAAATTATGAGGTTTAAATAAATGATTTTAGTTTATGTACCAAGATAAGAGCATTTTTTTTCTTTTTAATGATTAGGGGTATTAATGGAACTTTTGAAAGTTTTAAGATATTTATAAAATGAGAGTTCAGAGGTAATTTTACTAATTATTTCCATCTAAAACTAATGATAAATATATTTTTTAAGTTTCTAAAATTTTTAAAGATATTATTAAAACTTTTGAAAGTTAGAAAATGTTTTAAAAACAAAGTTCAAAGTTATGGAGTATTTTCTATAATTTAGACAAAAAATCATAGTAGTTTCTTGCACTTTCAGTTTCGTATCTAATATGTTCGTGAATTTTTAGAATACCTAATAGGATCCTAAGTTTTCAATTTTTATCAAATAGGTGATTGACATATTCAAAAGTTTGAAAAATTAATTGATCTATTAAATAAAAAAAATGAATTTTATGTCTAATTAACCACATTTTTTCATTGTTGTCCTAATAAGCTTGAGATTTCTTTTTTAAAAATGTTAAATACAGGTCAAAGACATATTAGATACCAAAGTTTAATGACTTATTAGATGTTTTTAAAAGTTCAAGGACCAAAGAAACATATATGTTAAAGTTCATAGACTATATTTGTAAGTGAATTTTACTCCCACTTATTTATTTTTGCATATAATTCAACCAGTTAGAACATATATTTTTCATAAAACTTCTTTGAATTCATAGACTATAGTTTTTTTTTTCCCTATCTCATGGTTTGCCAATTGATTCAATTACTTATTTGATCTAAAGAATTTCGTGATTGACAAGATTAAAAACACATCAATTTTATACCTTATTAATTCCTTATATTATCCGTTACACTAAACACAAACATCACAATGAGAAGTTACATTTGTAATTTTATTCAAAAAAAAAAAAAAAAGTGCAAAATTTTCATCATTTCATTAACTCATGTGGCTGCAAAAGAAAGGCTGTTTATGAACAGAGCATGAGGCTTCTGCCAAATTCTGTTGTTTGTAATTCCACATTATTATGTTGTTCCCATCATAGCCCAAAAAGGCTCTTTTTCTTCTTCTTCTTCTTCTTTTTTTTTTTTTTAATTCCAAATTTGAAAATATAATGTAATTATAAACCTGCAGTAATAATAAATTTTCTGATTGGATAATTACATTTTTTATGTGTAAAATATTGCATTTTAAAGAAATAAATCATGAAGGTTATCATTGCAAACAAGCATGAGAATTTGAATTTGAAAATTTTTTAACACTTTTTTTTTAAGTGCAGGTGGGTTTAGAAAGATTTAGCGCACATAGAAAATTTTATATACAACTTATTTTTAGTATTTGATTAAAAGAAAATTACAAATGTAGTCGTTCTAACCATTTTATTTTTTATTTTCATTTATAAAAATTAAGCTAATGAACATTATTTTCACTTCCAAATTCTAAAAAAAATAGGTTTTAAAAAGTTGTTTGTGTTTCTGAAATTTGGTTAAGAAGTTAATCATTGTATTTAAGAAATACGTAAATTATTGTAAGAAATGTAAATGAAATAGACTTAGTTTTTTAAATTATAAATTTAGTCTCTAAACTTTCGAATTTTTTAGAATCCATAGATTTAGTGGACATAAAATCAAAACTTTCATTAGACATAAACTTCAAATCTATAATATATAGATCAATTGATTTTGTTGTCAAAAGAATATCAATTAATTTTTAAAATTTTGAATTTATTATGGACGATATAAAATTAAAAATGGAGAGACTTTTTAAATACTTTAAAAGTTTTGGGACTAATAAATCAAAACTTTAAAATTTATGGAATAAAGAAAAAGCTTATATTTAGAATCAGTATGTGCCTTCAAATTCAACCTTTTTAAATTTAAATTTCAAACTTGAATAAATGATTATTTAAATGCTCTCTACATAAAATTCTACTTCAAAAAAAAAAAAAAAAAAGATAAACTAATTTTATGGATACTAGTTTTTGCAAGTATGATTTGGACCTTCTTGTGTTTAATACTCTAGCCTAATTTTAAATGATTTAGGGAAAATTGTTTTTTTTCTCCTAAGTTTTCAGCCAAATATTTGATTATCCTAATTTTTAAGATGTTACACTTTAATTCATGAGTTTTGAGTTTAGTTTTTATTCCCTCTTTAAATTTTAAAATGTTACATTTTTTTTAATTTAAAATTTAATTTTCATTTGATCTCTAAGTTTCAATATTTTACATTTTTATCATCGAATTTGTACTCATGCTCACTCTGGTACTTGACTTTAACTTTTAATTCATTAATTTAAAATTATTATGATGCGAAAATTTTTAATTAATTTTAGTAGTAATAAAAAAATTAGTGAAAACTAATCTAATTATAATTAATTTAATTCTTTAAATTAATTGATAGATAGCAACATCAAAGAATCAAAGTGAGAATTTAATGAAAAACAAAGGTTATAAGTGTAATTTTGAAGCTCTAGGACTAAATTGAAACAAAAATCAAAATTCTAGAGTAAAAAATGTAACAATTTCAAAAGATAAAGAATCGAATAGAAATTAAATTTAAAACTCGAGTAAAATATAATATATTTTTTAAAAAATTTAAATACTTTTGATACTTTTGATAAAAACTGCTTAAAGTAAAAATACTCGTGTGTTACAAGTTTGTTTGGTTTGTTATATGTTAAAAATATTTTTATTAATGTCAACCTACTGCAAAGAACGACTATAAAATATTGTAAATAAATTAAAAAAAAACAAAATTCATTGTTTTGACGGAACTTACGTACTTTTTATATAAAAAAAAGTATATTTATTGACCTTTTTGTGTATCAACTTAAACGGTTAGGTCGATTGACTTTCTTCTTACCTATAGGCTCCGATTATATTTTTGCAAGAGGGACATATTTTTCATTCTTTATTCCTTTTCTCATTTTATTTTGTGTATACGTCCCAATTGTACTAGTATTATACAAAAACCAACACTAATATCAATTCCAACTTTCAAAATGAAATTAAATAATAAATTAAAAAATAAAATGGACCTAACACTGTCAAACACAATGTTGTAACATACTTACTAAAAAAATAGAATAACATAGTATCAATTAAAAACCTCAGAGATAATGAGACACAGAGATTGATAACCCAGCTCGGTGCAATATGATCTACATCTAAGGAGGTTGTGTCTGGTGGAAAGAAACTTTACTATATAAAGAATTCAACAATTATAACGTAGTAATTATCTGATATAGTTCCTCTTTAGTAACTCATGTACAGTTTACTCTTCAGTTTCAACTTAGGCTCCCTCCAAATTTGAGCTTCCCTCACCTTCATAATAACGCTTCTTCAAACTTTGTATGAGATCCCCTCAATACAATATATTTAGGCTTCCCCTAAGTGTGAGATCCTCTTACCTTTTCATAAGCAAGTTTTTTTCAAGTTTTGATTGAGCTTCCGTTAATACACATTAAAAACTCACCCTGAGTTCTCTTTGAGTGTGTTTGGCCCATGGAGTTGAGAAGTTGGAATTGGGAAGTAGGAGTATCGAACTCCACTCCTTGTTTGGCCCAAGGAGTAAGTGGGTCCCACTACTATAAAATATCAATTTTATGTTTTATCAACTCCTTACACTATGGACCTCAAGAGTTCACATCTCCCTATACTTCATAATTATTTACTTCTCACTATTTCACTCCTCACCCCAAACACCCCCTTTGTGATTTGTTACTCTTACAACAATTCAACCCAGAACAAACCTACAATGGAAACAACAAAAAGATTTTAATCACAATATGTGAAAGTTGAGACTTAGACAATCCCTAAGTTCAAAACTCTCAATGTACATACTTTTTAATAAGGAGACTAACCCTAAAATTAAACAGGACCACAATATATATGGGGCTAGTTTTGAAAAGATATTCAAGAAATGAATAAATCATCTATGTAGGAAAAAAGAAGGTAAACCATGAAATCTGCAAAATCACGCTATAGATAAGAAAAAAAAATACTCTATAGAATATGTTGCCTATCACAAACAATGTCTTGACATCTTACATGACACGTTGCAAAACATGTTTAAGTTTTATCTGTAATAAAATCAACCAATCATACTACATTAACTAATTATAAATAATATAGAAAATATTTTCTTATTTTATAATTCAGTTTCACATCAATTTTCGTTTTTTATTTTAACAAAAATATCTTAAAGTTTTCTTTAAAATAATTTAAAAATTCAAAGTTAAAATAAAATTATTTTTGGGAAATCATATTTAATATTATCCTTTTCTTTAAGGTAAATTTCTTGTCCACCTAGTGTCTCAAGACTGAATTATAGTAAGATAATTTCAATAAAAATAGCTTGAAACAACATATTTTTTTGTTGAATAAGATTGTTGCATTGTGGTGGTTATTGTAACTCACATTGTTGCATTTATTCTGCTAGATGAACAAATTCAATATCGTAGTAGAAAAATAAACTCCATGTAGAATATTAATATCGTGATTATTATGTATATTTTGTTGATATATTTATTTTTGTTATTTTTCTTCGTTAATTCAAAAAA